>NC_142930.1:35449669-35459669 GCF_046866305.1 Octopus bimaculoides | reverse complement strand
TATTTTGCTCTGCCCACTCATATATTGCATTTAGGTCATTCTGCAGGCTTACAATATCATCAGTATTCTTTATTGCCTGAGATATCTTTGTGTCATCAGCATAGCTAGTGACAGTGGCTCTCCGAGTGACCGTGGGCATGTCCAGAAGGGCCACTATGAACAGTAGTGGCCCCAGAACAGTTCCTTGTGGAACACCGCTCAATATTTGTGTTTCCCTAGATAGTTCTCCATTGGCTGCAACTGTCTAACTTCTACCATTCAGGAAGTCATGCAGCCACTCTCCTAATTTACCAGTTATGCCAAGGCTATATATGTATATATATATATATATATGTATATAGATACATAGATGTATATATATAGATATATGTGTGTGTATTTATATATATATATATATATATATATATATTTCTAATGGTATATGTATTGGATGTATTGTATTGCAATGTGTGTATATATACATATATATATATACATATATCTATCTATATATATATATATATATATATATATATATATATATATATATATATATATATATATATATATATATATATATATATATATATATATATATATGTATATATGCTTATATTTATATTTATATTTATACACACACGCGCGTGAAATTCCTACCTGGAGGTCCAACAATCCAAGTTCTTTTACAGCGCTTAGAAAATCTGAAGGATCGCCGCAACAGATATATGAATTTGAGAATGAAATATGTTGAACAAAATCATAATTAACTGATCCTCCACCTATATTTTCTATTACTACAGTCAGGAACTTTCAATTCCCCCCATAGCATATATACATGTATATATATACATATGTATATATGTATACATATATATATATATATATATATATATATATATATATATATATATATATATATATATATATATATATATATATATATATATATATATATATATATATATTTATTTTTATTTATTTATTTATGTGTTTCAGCCAAGTGGCTGCGGTCATGCTGGTGCACCACCGTGATTTTCACGTTCCTTGCATGGCTCTTCTCCCCCACCTGACATGGTCCAATCAAGAGTTTTGATGGCACATCTGGTGTATAAGAGAATTTGACACAGCTGCCCTAAACTGCGTCTCATTACGAGCCATTGGTTCGTCTGGTATCGTGGAGAGGAAAGCGTCAAGTTTTGTCTTGAAGACCTCCGCATCCATGTCTTGCATGTCTCTCAAATGTTTTGGCAGGGCATTGAAGAGCTGAGGTCCTCTGAAACCGAGGCTGCTGCAGTATCTCGTTCTTATGTGAGATGCAGTGGACGGTACCTTTGGCACCATGCAGTGGCGACCCGTGCGGGCATTCCTGTAGTACTTGATACCAAAGTTTGGCACCAGTCCTTCCAGTATTTTCCATATGTATATTATTACATATCTCTCCCGCCTGCGCTCCAGGGAGTAGAGACCTAGTGCCTTCAGTCGCTCCCTGTAGTTCATCTGTTGGACTGTGGCGATCTTTTTTGTATAGTGCCGCTGAATTGCCTCGAGTTCTGCTGTCCGCTTAACACTGTGTGGTGACCACAACTGAGAGCAATAGTCTAGGCGGCTCAGAACAAATGTCTTCCATAGAATCAACATGACTTTTTGATCCCTTGTACGGAAAGTCCTCAGTATCCACCCCGCCAGTTGTCTGCACCTTGCTGTCAACTTGATAATGTGCATGTGAAATGATGCATCACTACACATGTTGATGCCCAGATCTCTAACTGTTTGTGGTTCTGGGATTGCAGTACCTCCAGGCCCTGTGTATGCCAGTTGGGAGGTACTCATGGTCTTGTAGCGCAGTACTTGAAATTTTTTTGCATTGAACTGCATATTATTTTGCTCTGCCCACTCATATATTGCATTTAGGTCATTCTGCAGGCTTACAATATCATCAGGATTCTTTATTGCCTGAGATATCTTTGTGTCATCAGCATAGCTAGTGACAGTGGCTCTCCGAGTGACCGTGGGCATGTCCAGAAGGGCCACTATGAACAGTAGTGGCCCCAGAACAGTTCCCGGTGGAACACCGCTCAATATTTGTGTTTCCCTAGATAGTTCTCCATTGGCTGCAACTGTCTGACTTCTACCATTCAGGAAGTCATGCAGGCACTCTCCTAATTTACCAGCTATGCCAAGGTTTCGAAGCTTGTGACATATCAAGCCATGATCAACTTTGTCAAAGGCTTTTGCAAAGTCGAGATATATCACATCAACATTTGAATGGTCAAGTAGCTGCTTCAGGACCCAGTCATAATGCTGCAAGAGCTGCGTGAGGCAGCTTTTACCTGGACGGAAACCATGCTGGGTCTCATTCAGCAAGTCATTTTCTTCTAGGAACGCAATCAATCTCCTTCTGACAATTCGTTCCATGACTTTGCTAATATGTGAAGTTAGAGAGATGGGCCTGTAGTTTCCAGCCTCTGCTCTATATATTTATATATGCACATATATATACATACATATATATATAAGTATATATATATACATATATATATATATATATATATATATATATATATATATATATATATATATATATATATATATATATATATATATATATTTCTATACATATAGATATTTATTTATATATATATATATATACGTATGTATATATATATATTGATATACATACATATATTTATTTATATATATATATATATATATATATATATATATATATATATATATATATATATATATATATATATATATATATATATATATATGTATGTATATATATATATATATATATTTATATATATATATGAAAAAGAATAAGATAAAGGGAACAATGGCAAAGGTAGAATTATATTTTATGTATAAATTCTTACAGCTGTTTCAGGGAAAATTCAATGTAATAGTAGAAGAATGGATTATTACGTCTATAAGAGAAGATTTGTAGTAAGAAGTGAGAGCGATGCGTAGAATAAAGAACAAAGAAGAAAATGTACTTGGAGTATAGTTCCATTCCAACAGTAAACATCCATGTAAAGAATCCGTGTGGGTATTTTCCGGAGATAATTATAGTTGCAAAGGTGGATATATATCATATCGTTTCCAGTATACTCTGTACGTTGTTTACTCAAAGGATAGTCGGAATCGAGTGAAAGATATGTGTAAGACTTTATACATAAAATGTAATTGTACCTTTGCCATTGGTCTGTTTATATTATTCTTTTTTTATATATACACACGCTAATACGCGACCCATGTTATATTCCCCACTCATGTTGCAACCACGTCAGGGGCAAACTAGTCTGTATACAGCACTTACTCGGTATTACCTGTATCTTTAGGGTTTGGTTGACTCCAATACTCTTCATAACCTTTATACATATATATATATAAATGTATATATATATATATATATATATATATATATATATATATATATACATATACTTACATAGATACTTATACATAGATGTGTTTGTACATATTGATTTGTATTTTGAGTCTGTGTTTGTCCCTCCCCCATTGCTTGACAACCGATGTTAGTGTGTTTATATTCGCGTCACATAGCAGATCTGCAAAAGAGACCGATGGAATAAGTTCTACGCTTTCACAGAATTCGTCCTGGGGTCGATTTCTTCAGCTAAAAACCCTTTAAGATTCTAACTCAGCATGGCCGTAGTCAGAGAACTGAAACAAGTAAAGGAATAAAAGAACATATATATATATATATATATATATATATATATATATATATATATATATATATATATATATATATATATATACATATATATTATGTATAGATAGATATATATTAAATTTTACGAGGTGAAGATTGACTGCAACTTCGGAGTCGCTGTTAATCTTTCCTCTTCACAAAGTTAATAATACGTACTGTCCTAAAAATATTGAGTAATCCTCAGATACAATGATAATTTCTTTTTCTATATGATACTTGAAATGCATATTAATGGTTGATATACTTGCAGTGTTATAAATTCATTATATCTTAAGTAAATTGCTTTAGAAAGTCGCTGACACTTTAGGTATTTCTAGAATGTCCAATACTGAAAATTATTGCATTCTAGCAATGAAAACGATGCTTCAGTTTGAACTCCCCAAAAAATGCGCAAAAATTAATAAATATGCCACTTAAAATTCTTTTACACGTACTCACTTCTGATTTATTACTGCATATTAATATAATAGTCGCATCGCTTCGGTAATACATATACTAAAACTGTAAGGATACAGAGAAGATTAATATGCAATAGTATTTTCCAGCCTACCTACATTTTATGCCATGCTCCAGAGATTTTATTCGAAAGAACATTTTTGCATACGGAAAATTACATTTTGACCTCGGCGGGATTTTGATGCAGAACGTAAACAGAATAATTAAATATCACAAGGAAATTTGTTCTGGCACTTTAACGATTCTGCCGGCTAGACGCCTTGAATAATTACTGCAATAGTACTTTTTATATTTTGTGTCGGGCACTAGAAGTTTTTCACCTTGAAAATGTTTCTATTCTATGTATAAGGAAGAGCATTGATTATTTTAATTCCTTACGTCAGAGAATATATTTTTGCTCACTAACAGTTGCAATAATACGTTATAGTTAGAATAACAAATGAAAGGAGGTACGGGTGGATGTTAAATCAGTCGTTGATATTCGCAAACCACATGGTGCTCCTTGCCTGATCAGAAGTTAATCTCCAGCAAAAACTAGATAGATTCCTCAATAACGTTCACCTAGTACGCTGTGAATATCAGTGACTGTATTCACGAGTGATGGGAAACAAGAAGCTGAATTCGATGCAAGAATTGCACGTGCTGTCACAGCATTGAACCAACTCCAGCATTCGGCTCTCAGAAGAGTAGTAAAAAAAAACAATCTCGTTATCTTCTATCTACTTTTTGCGCTTCCTTATGAATGATAAATAATGACTGAAAGACTACTATCACCAATACAAGCGGCCGAATTGGGGTCTTTTCGAAGAATCTTTGGCGTCTGCGTACTCGACAAGCTACGTAGCTCGGAGATAAAGAGTTTCTCGTGTTCGAGCTGCTACTTCCCTGCAATAAGAATTCACAAATCCCATAGTACGGATGTGATAAGAATGTCGCACGAATGACATTCACCATAGATTCTCCAGGCCGAGCCAACCGACAGAAGACCTAGGTGTAGACTAAGAGCAAGATGATTCGATAACTTCCATAGTCTCCTTGGTCAAGCATGGGAATCCCGCCGGAAATTCTAAAGAGATATACAAGTAATAGGTGGAGATGATTGGCGACTCTACCCACAAGGCCTTCCCAGGAGAGGATGGATGGATAGATTATTGCTGAGAAATATTGATTACGTTGTGTACATTAAACTAGTTCCTGTTCACATTTTAATTTAAATGACTAAAATGACCACTAATTCATGACTAAAATTAATCTTGAACCCATTTAATCGACGGGTTTCATATTTTAAAAACGATATCATGGTAAAGAACAATAATATTAACTAAATAGAAGGCAGTGACCTGGCAGAATCGTTAGTAAGCCGGGCAAAATGCTTAGCCGATTTCGTCCGTCTTTACATTTCTGAGTTCAAATTCTGTCGAAAAGACTTGGCCTTTCATCAATCGGGGCCGATAAAATAAGTACCAGTTGAGCACTGGAGTTGATAGATAGATATGTGCATCATACAAAAATGCGTAAGTATGTATGGATTATGACACTACTGTGTATATCTCATTACTATTTTCTTAATGCATACCTTAGAAAACAAAATTTTATATCTAGTTTCAAAATAAGATCGGATAGTCACGATTGGCATGCTTCGATCATATATCAACCCGATCCACGTCGACCAGAGGCTAAACAACATGATATCAGACCAGTGAATAGAATAGAATAAGCTTGACGTCATTTTCAAGGACAAAAGTTATACGCTAAAAGATGAAAACCAAATGAATTACCGATGTACTTTTATCATCTAAATCCTGAAATGTAGAAACTGCTGTTGCTAGATTGAACTATTTTTCTAAGTTTATCACAAGGCTTGTGTCTGTTAAAGGCTATAAGATAACTGTTACCCAGAAGTACTTTTACAAATTATTGTTACCCTTTCTACTCCGTTTCGCTTATTCATACGGTATCTGTTTCTGTATGATGGCAGCCTTGATATTGGTTGAAGGGATTATCTGCCGAGCACAAATAAATCTGGAGTGAAAATGCTTTGTAATATAATATTAGTGCTAATTTATAGTGGTGTGCAAAACATTTTATGTTTTCTTATATGAGAGATTTCATAAAGTGTTCATCTATTCAATAGTCAGAAGATAGTTGATTCATGTAATAAAACTGACGTGTAGCGAACGCCGCAAACGTATTTCGTTATAGAAATGAAATCCCACATCTACTCAATTTTTTATTTATTTATGCATTTTACTTTCCCGATCTGGTTGTGTTTCCTTATTTAATTTATTTCTAGTTACGTTTTAAATGCATTGGCAACAAATATCGATAGAAAAGTATATATTCCACAACCAAACGCTCGGAGGCAATAAAAGAGCGTTAAACAGAAATACAAAATAATATAGAGAAATTCAACTGCGGGGAAGAAAATTTGTTTCATAACAACAATGAACAATTGAATACGTTTATATATCAATGAGATACGAGAATTTTCTGTTTACATCTAAATTATATGATAAGGTCATTGAATTTCTAATGTTTTTCGCACAATTCCCACAGGAAAAGGATTTCTGATTTTTATATTATATGAAATAAAAGTTGTGTGACAAATGTTATTTCCAAGAATAAACATATACCGAAGGAATATATGCTGTTGTGTCTTGCGTTTCTACATGTTGTTGCCGTTGTTGTTTAACGACAGAATTCCAGCAAGGATCTTTCAGCTTCCCATCTATCTAAAGCAGCGCAACACGTTGTAGTCTTGTACAATTAAGGCGTTAGGGTACGATTTGAAGACTGCTTTTATCAATTGTTTGTGTATGCGTTATCATTAATGTTATCATTAATGTTCTCACTACTACTACTACTACTACCAATACTACTACTTAACAATACCAATGAGAGCTCTTAAGTTTTTGGAAGAAACAAGTCCAACAGTTTTGAAGGAAGTGTGTAATTCGATACTATATTCTATCTGAGGGTGAAAAAAAGACAGTTAATCACAGCGGGGTTTGAACACAGAACTTAAAGAGGGGTAACTAAATGCTGTAAATATTTTTTTCCGATTCTGCTAATCTATAATTTCATTGATTTGCCGCAAGGGGCCTTACATTCATAAAAAAAAATATGATAGACAAAATGTTTAGAGAATATTTGTGGATAAATTCTCACAATATGAACAAATGCTATGTAGGAATATCCAAACAATGTTTACAGATTCTTGTGTTGCCCTCTTCAGGAATCTCCCTATGCTTGTCGATAATTTGTCAGGGTTGTTGTACAAATTATTGCGAATAATTCTTTTTGTGCTAATTATTAATGATGACAGGCGCATTTCTTAAATGTCTTTATGTCATTAACGAATCATTTTTTAATCAGAGAAAAAAGTATATCGCGTTCAATTTATTGATTTTCATAAGGTTTTCATATTGTTATTTTCAAAAACAGGTAGTGGTTCATTTGGTGATTTTAATTGAAATAGGTAAAATTTACTTTCTGATCATATGATCATTCTGATCATAATGATATATTGTAACTAGGCAACGAGCTGGCAGGAACGTTAGCACGCCAGGCGAAATGCTTAGCGGTATTTCGTCTGTCTTTACGTTCTGAATTCAAATTCCGCCGAGGTCGACTTTGCCTTACATCTTTTTGGGGGCGATAAATTAAGTACCAGTGGCGTACTGGGTCGATCTAATCGACTGGCACCCTCTTCAAACATTTCGGACCTTGTGCCTAGAGTAGAAAGAAATGCTATATTGTAACAGTCACTAATTAGAACTTCGTCGTACCTGCCAAAGTACTGCGTGGTGCATGAAACTCCTTATTTAAGCCATAAGTAACAAATCAACTTTATAGTATAGTGTCAGTGTATATTATCATTTTTAACATTTTATTCCTACTCTCACTGTTTCAATACAAACTTCCACAAATTTTTAAAAAGCGTGTCCATCTAATTTGTTGACGACAATTCTTTAGATCTGTCCAGGTATTACAGTGATCCCAGATATACAGGTGATAGTAAAGATTATTTAAGCGCTCTCTGCTCAGACGAAGAAAACTGGAAAGAACACAGAACACAAGAGTAATAGCAGACCATGTGTTTCCTGTTCTCTGAGTGCTTGATACTCGGTTCTAAAGTTGACCAGAAACCTAAGAGTAACCTAAGCAAATACCAGTAGTGCCTCAATATTGTCATGCGACAAATAAGTGAGGCAATAAGAGCAGGGGCGACTATTTGCTCAATACAATAAGATAAGCAAGAAACAGAAAACGAACCTATCCTAATAACAAACATTTGACGGGAAGGTAAGCAAAGACATAAGCATGAGTCCAGCTGTGATCATAAGGTTCATTTGTTTCATTCTTAATTTTTATCTCCTGAATACATTATCCTATATGTTATTGCATTATAAGTTGGATGTAAATTGGTAGGTATTTCTAACAAAATGAGTAACCATCTACATACGTGTTGATGTCTTTTTGTTATTGCTAATATTCTTAATTTTGCTTATGTGATATACACGTTGACAGAATGGTTCATATCCCACTGAAAAATATGTTTGCTAACATTAACTGAATGCGCAAAGTGTGTTATTAACAAGAGAGAGTAATGTCTAAATGTGAGAAACAATCTATCAGTAATCTCTTTGAAGAGAAACCTATTTATTGAAACTGCGATAACGTGCAGGTGTATAGATGTTTTAGTGAAAATGTCATCAAGCAAATAGAATTAATAATATATCATTCAGTACAAGCAAGAGTTGGCCATAATTACCCGCAGGAATATGCATTACAAATAATGCTATGTTGCTATCATAATTTATATGTGCGTCTCTTGCTGCTATACAAAGCAAACAGCTGCAGTTTGAATTTTTTCCTGTCTATTGAGTGATGAATTCATTTTCTGTGGGGCTATCACTTTCATTATATATCTTACCATACTATCGAAAATTTTTATGTGAAACAGAGTATATTTTAATGGACCTTTGTAGCATTTTCCTACTTGAGAATATGTTTATTTCACAAGTTTATGGTTCAAACTTTCAGAGTAAATCAACCGCAGCATAAGATTTGATTACATTTCATCCATTTAAGATATGTTACGTTCTTTATAGCATACGGGCGAGCATATGCACTCACTACCTTTGTTATTGTTTTTATATTACGAAAGAAGCAGCACCGATGGATTTGGCAAACCCTTCGCCAATAATGGTAAGATTGACGATAGTTTTGTTCCTCGACAAACGTTGCAGATCGCCGTCTACAAGAAAGATATATGCAAGAAGGAAGTCCTTGTAGCAAAGAAGGACTGGGAGTAGTGGTTAACACAGAACCTGGGGCTGAACGAAGTAATATGAGCAGCGAAAAGAGGAGAGACGAGTAATACTAGTGTAGCTGAAGGTAGGTGACTAGAGGTCGGTAAGATCCAAGGAAGTAAGGTTACTGTTTTAGCAGTGGAAAAGAAAATGCTTGGAAACATTAGTGATACTGGTTAATATATCATTGCGGCACTTATCACATGCGAGTGTAGCTTCAGCATAGCCACTGTCTATTGGTTGTTATCATTCAATGAAGAGTCAAATTATTAAATACAGCCTTATCTTCCAATATGGATAATAACTATTATTCTGTTTCAACAAATGTTTGCCCCAAGTATATTATATGTCTTCTTAAAGAAAACACATTAGAGGGTCTTAGAAGAAACTATGATCCTGCAATTATGCGCTACTATTGTTATGCTTTCTTGTGTAAAGGTGTCGATTCTTTATTTGCATTAAGCAGCTTAATAATTGACGTATCACCTCGTCCCTGTGAATGCAGATA
>NC_142930.1:35439669-35447169 GCF_046866305.1 Octopus bimaculoides | reverse complement strand
AAGTTCCTCTAGTCTTGTGTGGCGTGTCTGTGAGTCGGTCACTATGCTGCATATTCGTCTTGCCATACTATATGGAATGGTTCTCTTTATGTGGGATGGGTGGCAGGAGTAGAAATTTAAATATTGGTGTGTGTCGGTTTTTTGTAGTGGATGTCTGTTGTAACGATGGAGTTGTGTATCTTGATGTTGATGTCTAGGAAGGGGAGTTCGTTGTAGTTGGTATCTATTGTGAAGTGGATAGATGGGTGCAGTGTGTTGAGGATGTTGTGGAATGTTCGTAGATCTTCTGATCTGTTCCAAAAGATGAAACAGTCATCGAGGTAACATTTCCACTTTTTCTTGACGTCTTCTCTGAAGTTGTGTTCGAAGGTGTTCCCAATTTCATCGTATAGCTTGTTCTCAAGGAAACCCATCACTAGGTTGGCATATGAAGGTGCGAATTTCGTACCCATCGCCGTGCCGTTTAGCTGTCGGTATGGTTTGTTGTTACATGAGAATGTGTTCTCTACAAGTATTCTTATATTTCTGTTATCATTGTTGCTGTCGTTTATCACAGATCAACTTTCATGAAGCAAGGGTAGTGTCCACGACATACCAACCATAGCTATATCATTTTAGTGATACCTCGGGTTACGTTATCAATCAAATGCATTGCACCTTCATATACGACTTTACGAGTTATTTAAAGGGAGATTTTGCTGCTATTTTAGCAGTTTCGGCGATCATATAAAGGTATCGTCATTGGCTTGGTCGGTATCAAATATTCTGTATAAACATATGACGATATACATACGCAATTATAGGTCATATCATTGCTACATTATCTTCTTCTACACCATGGCATAGATCAGATATCAACATATATGTTTTTTCAGAATAGGAGAAACCTACATATCCCATAATCCAGGCCCATTAAGTTTTAGTAGTATGATAATATACACTGGAGCTTTTATTGCTTTAAACATTTATAAATGTGAAAAATATGCTATTTCTGTAGATATTTATTCCTATCTTCGCTATAAACCACGCCGCTTCTGTCTTATTATTTCAGTATGAATATTCTATCAGATTGTATGGGCAATTGTAAAATTTTCCTTTTCGTTTTCACTTTCTAAGTGGAATATATAATGCATTCTTTCATTAAAAGGTTATGTCGATATAATATATAGACAGAAGCCTATTATAAGCTCATTACTTTCAGAAGTATGTGTGAAACCTTTAACCATTTAAATTAATATCCAAATTAATTACTAATACTGCGTTTAAATAATCACCGCTTGGTAAAATGTAAAGGTGGTTCAAATAGGTTATGATCCCAGATCCTTTAGACAGAACATACTGTAACTACTTTATTAACTTCTTGAACCCCTTATTACAACTTATTTTATAATTTGCTTCGATATATCAGCACAATACTGGTGTTGATTTACATTACTGACAGGCAAACCAAACAAAATGTGGTACTTGAGAAAAAGTAGTTTACTATTTCCTCACTGTAGAAGTTGTTTCTTGTACGTTACTGTCAGCCCTGTAAGTCGAAAGTACATTGTGAAAAAAATAAGTGAGTAAACAAAGGAATGTGAAAGAGCGTGTGGTGTGACAGCTGGTAGAGAGGGGAATGGTTGAATAAATAGAATTTCAATGAGTCAATAATGATATTTTCAGTGCTCAGAAGGCCTAATTTCCCAGCGGTGTTACAGGGTCAATATAATCAGACTTACAAACGCACAAGACGCAGATTTATAATTTGCCAAGAAACTAGGTATTGATAGCAAAATTAATCAAAACGAAATTTAATACCGTAAAACATTGCTTCTGACAAGTTCATATCTCAGCTCTTGGCAACACTTTTATTAAAGTGAAAATTATTTGTAAAAAAAAAAAATGAATTGATTTAAAATCCCAGTTTCTGCTTCACAATGGAAACCATTCCTGATAATTTACCAATATATGACCATGGAATATATATAATGCTCCCAAACAACATTTTTTCACACATCTAAAATATATACTTCTAAATCACGTTAACCCACACCAATCAAAATAGTCGAACGCATAAATACCTTCTTCGTTTTATTTATATTTATATTCAAGACTGACAGTTAACATTGGTTAATATAAGAGACAGCTAGAAAACAGTGCGGTTAAGGAGCCTGTTCGAGATTATGCAGTTAATTGTATAAGTATATATGTATACATTTATGTGTTTGTGAGAGTGTTGTGCGCGCGCGTGAGTATGCGAGTGTGTTTGTATGTCTGTTTCTATGAATGTACATATGGTTGTATGTATTTGAGTATATGTATATGTAATGGGAGTCGGCACATTCAGAAGTACGCTTCTTAATGAACTTCAAAACGAAGATTACGTCATAATTTAGCTAAGGATTAGCACCTTTTACCGTAACTATAGCATGAATATCTCAATTCAGTTAAACGCATTGCGAAATCAACGTAGAACTCTGTACGGTCTTTTCTGTTCACAACACGTTACTTACATATCGGGTACCAAGAACTGCTTCAGAATGACATGTTCGGTAGAAAAAATAAAAAATATCATTTAAAGGTTTATTTGTTTTTGTTTTGTTTTGTTTTTTATCATGTGAATTTCTTTCCTACCCCTCGTTTTGATTTACTGTATTTGATGTTGTTCTTTCCATAACACTGGAAACCATTCAGTATATTTCTTCTCTAATGCCCATCCACATGCAATTGCTGTTCAGAATTCTACACATTCAAAGCGTAGTTAAGTCACCCGTGGTATGCTGTCTTTGATCTCAAAGGTAGCAATTTTTTTCCAGATCTTCGTTCATCATATGGTAGACGCATTTGAATATTTACATTGTCCATACGAATACCTTGCCCACTTTATTCTAATACCATAGGCTTTAACTTTAATCTCCTAACTCCAAAACTTCAACGTCACTCATATAGCTTGTCAAAGGTATATGCATTTACTATGCCTTGATAGTAATGTCCATTTTCACAACTATAAAAAATGCGTGTTTTAAAAATAAATAATTTGGTTTCATTACATGTATAGATAGATAGATAGATAGATAGATAGATAGATAGATAGATAGATAGATAGATAGATAGATAGATAGATAGATAGATAGACAGACGGGCAGACAGTTGTGTGTATGTGTGTATGCTTCCATATTGTTGGAATTTTTTGCGATTTCCTTCTTCAAGATTTCTTTCCTTACGTATTAAGCTGTTAGGGCTATTTGAAATAAGTCGGGATTTTCAGTTTTACTCAGTTTTACTCTATACCGTACTTTTAGGATAAGAATTAGTATACCTGCTTGGCAGAGAAACCGTTCTTCTAGCGTAGCATTTCTATTTCTTGTATTGCAGGCAAATAATGGTTGCAGACTGAAGAACAGCTAGTGTTACATTAAGATACTCAAATATCATAGAAAAGCCATTAGGAGGAAGAGACCGAATACAAATGTGGAAACGATCGACAATTATCCGTGACAACCATTCAGGTCTTTGGCAACAAATTAGTCACTTGACAAATTGGGATTGTCACTAGTGCACTATCGATCGGAACTGGCTCACTTAGACAAACACATATTCGGTCTAATGAAAGAAACTATTCGGAATGACGATGTGACACACACGGGATGAAACTGTCTGTGAAGAAGAGAGTTTAAGAGTCAACATTTGAATTATATCAAAGAGGATTCGAGCATTGGTTTCAGCAACAAGCATCAGAGAATCACTTGTGATGGAGATTGGAATACGTTATACATTTGTATAGTGGAAGAGTTAACGGCCAAGATGTGCAAAGAGAAAGATTTCTTTTAGATACTACAACAGCTATTCCTAATTTTATACAACCTTCCATACAACGCTCGAAGGCATGCATACACACAAACATACACATGTACCAGTACATATAAATGCTTATGCCGATGCTAGATAGATAGCTAGCTAGATAGATAGATAGACAGATAGATAGATAGATAGATAGATAGATAGATAGATAGATAGATAGATAGATAGATAGATAGATAGATATACAACTTCATATGCATCAGTATGTGTCAGTGTGCAAGTATGTATATATCAATTCACACGACAAAGGAACTGATAGAGACCGACTCATAAAAAAGAAGTTACTTAAATATAAGAACCTGGAAATTTGAATATGGGGAACGTAGAAGTGGTAGAAAGCAAGTCAAAATTGTTATATTTCTCATCTATTTATAACGAAGGTAACACTGAGAAAGCATAAGATACTGGGGAGTGTGTTCTAGGAAGCTGTTAGGGAGAGAAGAAAGATTATGGTAGCTGTGTTTGAGAGAAAATAAAATAAGGTCGGTGAGTTAAGAAAGAATCAGAGCGGAAGGAGAAGAGCGGATGAAGTTGAGGTTTGTTAGGAGATAGGATGATAAAATTACAGATCGACTTGGAAGAAGATTAAGAGGAGGAGTAGTGTCGAGATGGTAGAAATGTGCCTGAATGTAAATCTGAAGAGTGGGATAATGTCAGGTAGTTAAATATATGGGGATTAAAGCGTTAACTATGGCGACGATGAGTAACTGTGAGATGCATGAGGAGAAAGAATAGGGGAGGGAAAGTAAATGAAAATGATAACCATAACAAGAATGATAATGATGATGATGAGGATGATAATAATAATAATAATAATAATAATAATAATAATAATAATAATAATAATAATAAAAATAATAATAAAAATAATATTAATAATAAACTTTTCTACTATAGACACAGGGTCTGGAATTTTAGGGGAGAGGAGACTAGTCGATTACATCGACCGCAGGGTTTCATTAATACTTCACTTATCGACCCCCGAATGGGTGAAAGGCCAAGACAACCTAACCTCAGCGGAATTTGGATAATAATGGAGACCCCCTTCGGTCAAGAATGACCATGGTATTGCACCAAGAAATTTACCCTCCGAGGCACAAGTCTGGGTAAGGTTGTTTATGGAAGGTTACCAGTCACCCAAGCATACCAGCCTCCGCTCTACACAGCACTGATGTTACCCAAGACAAAGGCAAGGGCCGATACAGCTTGGCACCAGTGACGTCGCAACTCATTTCTACAGCTGAGTGAACTGGAGCAACGTGAAATAAAATGACTTACTCAAGACCGCAAAACGCAGCCCGGTCCGGGAATCGAACTCACAAACTCAGGATCATAAGCTGGACGCTCTAACCACTGAGCCATGCGCCTTCACGGATAATAATACTATTAATAATAACAGCAACAAAATAATAAATAAATGCCCTGATGCAGTACCAGATTGTGGCTCTCGTGGCTTCTGATCTTAACTGACTGAAAGTGTTATTATGTAGATTGTTTTACCTTTGTATAAAGGATGGGCAACAACAAATATTCAGGTTACTCGACCTGAAGAAAACTCTAATTGAGACCCACCTGCAAGTTCATGCGCTGTCTATCTTGATATGAGATCACCATGTCTAGCACATATGGCTGTGATGCATGTGCCTGGTGTAAGCTTATCAGACGGGTAGTCATGATGGGTATACTGAGTTTCGTATATTTTCACCTAGTGTCACATCATTGGCATGCACTACTCTCTCACTCAATAATAATAATAATAATAAATGCCCTGATGCAGTGGCTCTCATCGCTTCTCATTTTAACTCATTGGAAGTGTTACCATATACAGTGTTTTTTCTTGGTTTAAAAGATGGGATACAACAAATATTCTGCTCAATACGACAGATTTGCTTATATATATATATAAGTGGGTGTCTCTTTAATTTTGAAACCCCACCCTTCCTTTGTTTGTGTGCATACATCCCGTACACTAGCAGTTCGCCAAAATAGTACGATAAAATAGGTATTCGGCTTACAAAGAATAAGTCCTGGGGTCGATTTCTTGAACTTAAAAAGAAACTTTTAATGCGATGATCCAGCAAGGCTGCAGTTAAATTACTGAAACAAGTAAAAGAATATATATATATATATATATATATATATATATATATATATATATATATATATATATATATACAGAAACAGAAGCATACGTATACATGAATACATATGACGAAATATAGAAGAAAATTACAATGGATAATACACAATGTTAATAAAATATATTCCTACCATCACCACCACCAACAACAACACCACTACTACTACTACTACTACTACTACTACTACTACTACTACTACTACTACTACTACTACTACTACTATTACTACTACTACTACGACTACTTCGCACATATATTGTGCAGAGAGGTTATAGGACGTAAACTGTAGATCTAAATATCTCCAACCCATGATATCCTTTTTGAATACCCCAATACCGGTTAAACATGGTCTTATTGGTCTTATTAAATATTATTGAATTCACGACTACCCGTTTCCTTCTCTATGATTTAAGATTTTACTTTCCATAATGAAAATACTCTTTTTCACACCTCACCTATTTTATAATCCCTTTCGCTCTACTGTTTTCATTTTAAGTTTATTTATATTTTAGTTACTCTTTTAATTATCATCTTTCTCTTTCTTTCACTCTTGTTTCTGATTCTCCTTCTCACCCACATTCTTTCTTATTTCTTCTTATTATTATTGAGTTAAATAGCAATGCATGCCATCTAAGTGACACTGGGGTATGAACATACTAATCCCAATATACCCATCATGGCTACCTTTCTGATATATGTGCGAAATAGTAGTAGTAGTAGTAGTAGTAGTAGTAGTAGTAGTAGTAGTAGTAGTAGTAGTGGTGGTGGTGGTGGTGGAGGGGGGGGTGTGGTACTGCTGTTGGTTTCGTTGGTGGTGATGGTGATGATGGCGGGAATATTATTTTAACATTGTGTATTATTCATTGTAATTTTCTGTTATATTTCTTCATATGTATGTGTGTATGCGTATGCCTGTGTTTGTATACATACATACATATATATATATATATATATATATATATATATATATATATATATATATATATATATATATATATATATATATATATATATATATATATATATACACACACACGACAGGCTTGTTTCAGTTTTAGTCAACAAAATCCATTCATAAGGCTTTGGTCGGTCTGAAGCTATAGCAGAAGACATCTGGTCAAGGTGATATGCAGTGGGACTGAACTCAAAACCATGTGGCTGGGAAGCACGCTTGTTACCACACACCTATTTCTCTCTCTTTCTCTCTCTGTCTCTCTCTCTGTCTCTCTCTCTGTCTCTCTCTCTGTCTCTCTCTCTCTCCCTCTATGTAAATATATATATATACACACACACACACACACACACACACACACACATATATATATATATATATATATATATATATATATATATATATATATATATATATATATATATATATATATATATATACATATATATATATATATATATATATATATATATATATATATATATATATATATATATATATATATATGTATATATATATATATGAAATTATCAAAATTTTCTTTCTATTTGGGAATTCATTTAG
>NC_142930.1:35404669-35434669 GCF_046866305.1 Octopus bimaculoides | reverse complement strand
ATAGATAGATAGATAGATAGATAGATATGTATAGTTCGATCAGATACATACATACATACATGCATGCATGCATACATACATACGTACATACATACATACATACATACGCACACACACATACATACATACATACATACATACATACATACATACATACATACATACATACATACATACATGAAGCACAATTGATCTGATATAATGATTTACGAATAGATAAGAGAAACTGCTCAGTTGTGGAAATTAGCGAGATGTTGTCATAAATCTGAAGATCAGTGGAAAATGGAACACATTTGCTGAACTATTGAGAAATGTGTAGTTACTTTATCCAGATTACAAGCTCAGGTTTATACCTGTAATTATTGGGGCCCTGGGATATGTAACACACTGTCTAAATAGCAATTTGAGATAGTAGGCTTCTCAAACCCAGAAAGTAGAAAGCTAATTCGAAGACTACAGATCCAATCCATCACTGGAACTGTAAAAATCTGTAAAACAATATGTTTATCATTTAAATAAATATGTTTCTAAATAAATATGTTTTTGAGAGCAACGCGACACACGTGATGCCATTCGCCTATTCTCGGTCTCTGTTTGATCCACGACTGCAGTTCGACCAAGAAGACGAGTTGCGGGAAAGCGCACCGCACAAACGGTGCACACCTGTTCACAGTCGTCTATGAAGCGCCGGAGATGTCGCAGTCTCAGCGCATGTCTACGCATCATCATTCACAGCATGCCTAGCCTTCATTTAGCAGATGTTGACAGCAAATGGATCGCCTAACCTTCGGAACCATTGGACGCGATGTCAGTTCTAAGTGCCTCTTCTAATTTCTTAACTAGTTCTCCCTCTATTTTATTTCGGTCTAATGCTAGGGCCTTACTGTACCTAACCGATTCTGCTTTAATTGCTTTTTTTAGGGCATACCACCGTCTGTTGTTGATGATGGCACCCGTCAATACTATCTTAACTATTGGGCTAATCTGGTTCCTGTAAACCTGGCGTGCCGTGAACGACGCGTTCAGCTTCCAGTAACCGGGAACCTGCCTATGCGTCTTATCTAAGTCAAGTGTACAAGTCACAAATTTGTGGTCTGTGTAGCTGACTATATGGAATTGTGGACAACCTACACTATCCTTATCCACTGTCCTACAGAATACTCTAAGTACGAACTGGACGACCCGATGCGGTTGCTCCATGTCCACATTGGCACAGTCGGTACCTGTCAGACAGTTAGAAACATCTGAGCAGATCTTTGAGGCATTTGCATCTCTGTCCACGTAATCTAGATGCATGTCCAGGGTAGCGTTCCAATCCCCCCACTAAAAGTAAAGGTCGAGACGTACCCAGGAAAGCCTCCAGACGTCGAAAGAAATCTGGCCGGCCTGTAAAGGCCGGTGCATAAACTGTTATCAGTCGAAAAGCATACCCATTGCTGCCATTGACATCCAAGTCTCCCAGCCTACTCTCCGAGTCTAGGTAAATTGCTCTTACTTTGAGGTCCAGACTCATCCGAAAAAGCACCGCAGTGCCACCTCCGCCCGTTCTCGGCAGACACAGAGAAAAATAAATATTGAAATGTCCACCGAACATGTGCTGTAATGCCCGCGCGCTGTGGTATCTGGTCTCGCTGATGGCTATGATATGCAAATTTTGTAACTTGATGTCATTTAACAGGTAGCCTTGCTTCCAAGGCGACCCCAAGCCATGTACATTTATACTGCCTATTTTGAGCATGTTCCTGTGGAAATTTATGTTTTACACACGAAAGGAAGACGAAAGAGAAAGAGAGAGGAAGAGAGAGTCACTTAATGTTCGAAAGTTCTTTGTTCTTCATCTCACAGTCTTATCCCAGGAAGTTTTTGCATAGTTTTTTAGACAGGTATTTTTGAAATTTCCCTGCTGCATCAGGGTAGAGAGATTTCGGGGTGCTGTGTGTGTTCTGTGTTATGTGTATGAATTTGATGTGGGCTTTTTTTTAGATATTTTTTGTAATGTTTTCAGGTGTTTGTAATTGAATGTTGACTTCATATTTTGTAAACATTTCTTTGCGGGCAACTAATTCTTCCTTGGAAAAATGCATTATTCTTTTCTGTGGCTTCAATGCCGCGGCAAAATTGTTATCTTATCTGTGTTGGTTGTGGTGGTGATGGCGATGGTGGTGGTAGCAGTGGTGGAAGCAGTGATTATAGTAACAGAAGCATTTGTGCCTTCTAAGGCTTGTGTGCGTTCACGCGGAACGGCTTTGCTTTCAGCTTCTTTTGCCTCTAGCATTGGTAGAGGCCGGAAGTTGGCCTCATGGTTTCGCTTAGCCATATTTGTTTAGAAATATGGCAAGAAAATCAAAGAAAATAGAAATGCAAATAGGTTTGAAACTGCCCCTAGGGGTCAGTTCGTCCCTTGAGAATACACTCAAACGAAAGCTGGGTGCTTTACACACCTTGTGTACACATAATAAAAATCACTCATTTACACAAACACACACATATGTACAAGTATGTTTTCACACGAAGGCGCAGGCACGGATGTGTGGTAAGAAGCTTGTTCCCAGTTCAGTCCCACAGTGTGGCACCTTGGGAGAGTAACATCTACTATAGCCTCAAGCCAACCAAAGCCTTGTGAGTGGATTTGGTAGACGGAAATTGAAAGAAGCCCGTCATGTATCTATATGTATATGTATATATTTATTTGTATCTGTCTATGTATGCATATATGTAGGTATGTATGTATCTCCATTATGGTGGGGGGGGGGGCGTGTGTGAGTGTGTGTGAGCGTGTGTGTGTGTTTGTTTGTTCTCACCTATTGGTGACCAGTGCTGGTTTGTTTACGTTCCCGTAAGATAGCAGTTCGGCAACTGAGACCAGTAAAATAAGACGGATGAATAATTACATATTTCTGTTTTGTACCTTTTCCGTTCAGATATACGCTTCAAGTTTACAAATTTCGAAAATGACCATAATACCAATAAAGTGTCTACCGGACCATTTGACCTAGAAGTTCTAACAATTGTGTGTTCCGCAAATCACCCTTTAGAAAGGGATATACACGTTGAATATTATAGTTTAAGATATATTATTCTAGAAACCAAAGATATCGTATTTGCGGGGCGTATAACTATAAGATAATTCTCTGGTGTACTAAGACTAAGCAACAACAATTACAGCCAGTAAAGAAAACATGCGACGTATAACAATGGTGTTGAGAAAATAATTGCTATTGTCACATCGAAAGGATAAGGGAGGCGATGTTGCAAATAGATTTGAAAGGGTTGAAAGGTGTCAGTGAATAGAAGAAAAGTAAGTGCTTTTAATAACTTCCCTGAAGTGGCAATCGATTAGATTATTTCTAGGAAATTCCACTATTCAAAACAGCAACTATATATATATATATACGCTAAGGTATATATCAATGTACAGTTATGATGGTATGTTCCACCGAACATGCATAGATCTATCTAACTACTTATCTATCTCTCTGTCAGTCTGTCGGTCTGTCTGTGTATCTATCTTTCTCTTTGTGTATTTATATGTATATTCATTTAATTCTGTATATAATGTATTTATTTTTCTACATGCAAATACACAAACACACATAGGTGTATGTATATACATAGATAATTATTGCCATTCATGAATTTTTTCTTAAATCTCATTAATTCCCCCTTCTGATTTGGTCTTTCTGTCTCACTGTTTCTCTCTCTGCCTGTCCCTCTCTCTCTCTCTCTCTCTCTCTCTCTCTCTCTCTCTCTCTCTCTCTCTCTCTCTCTCTCTCTCTCTCATTCTCTCTCTCTCTCTCTATCTCTCTCTCTCTATCTCTCTCTCTCTCTCTCTCTCTCATGGTGTAGTCGATATGTGATCTGAAAGTGTTTTCCTTCTTATTTTAGCAAGTGAATAGATTATGTACACAATTTCTCACTGGTTTTTATAGAAATACATGAAATATTTTGTAAATGATGGTGCACAATCAGCATATGCTGAGGATTGTGAATTTTCATCCGGACTTAACGTAAAGATATTGACAAAAGATGGATCATCATCAACAGCATCACCGCCATCATCGTCGACTGTAGATTAGGTTTTAAGAGAGGTTTAGCTACTATATCGAGCAAGTTGAGTGATGTGGAGAAGCTGCCACCGTGACTCACAAAAGGTATATATTACTTATTAGATGAGTCTGGGAGATGGGGCAAGACCCATGGCCCTTGTAAAAGGATGGAGCTTAGTACATGCAGGGAAAACATGAGCAATAAGGACATTCCTGTGACCAGATATTCTTGGGAGGAAAGACTGAGGAAATTGGTCAATGACAGGTTGGGGTTGGGTATTCAAAGTGACAATTATAAGAGATGTAGAGACAGATGTCCGCTAAAGTGAAGGAGGCATGATACTAGCAAGCTCTGAGTATCAGACTCCGTTGTAGTGACGAAAGAGAAGTTTGAGAAAGGAGACAGGAGACAGCATGTCCGTGGGCAAGAGACTTCAGTGTGCCAAATAGAGGTTCCATATCATTTATTCTGCACAGCAGCATTATTACCAGTTATTTGGGGGGAAGTATTCCATTGCAGGCCTCGTTTGGGTCTTGTGGTTTACTGAAGTAGTTAATGAAATCAGATAAACACTTTTAAAACTTTATACAAGAACTGAGGTAACACGGATGAATATTTTGAGAACTATATATTCACCACATAACATTGATAGAGAACGTACTTGATATATAATACAGACTTATGTGTAAGTGTGAATTTAACCAGATCTACTCAATATTATGTACAATAAATGGATAGAAAAAATGTGAAATCCCAAATGAAACCTGTATATTTATTGATGTATTTCATAGATGAGAAAAACTACGAAGTGTCAAACAATTGCATTTCAGCTCACATTTATTTAAAAAAATTTTCTCGATTCCATTACAGTAGAGCATCCAGAACTTTTAAACAAAAATGTCAAAAACTTTCCACAGATATATATATATATGCGTGCGTGTGTGTGTGTGTGTGTGTGTGTGTATGTATGTATGTAGGTGTGAGTGTGTGTGTGTACACACACACACACACACACACACACACACATATATATATATATATATATATATATATATATATTACAAACATATTTAATGTAGATATACGTATATGTATATATGTCCACACACGTATTTATGTAAGTATGTATGTATGTATGTATGCATTATAGCTATATTTGTCTGCAATAAAAGAAAAATATTTATATTTTGCATTTCTGATTTTTCAGGTGAATACAAGAAATATAAAAAATAGGTGTGAAAAGGTAATGTGATTTTATTTTACTTGCTTAATCGCATGTTGTATTATTTTCTCCTCATATTTTGTGTTTTTCATTTGTCATCTTATTTCCGTTCCGTACAATATGAAATTCCTCTGATGTGTCAATCAGTGAACACACACAGACACACAGACACACATACACACATACACACACTTTATACCATGATATATATATATATATATGTATGTATGTATGTATATATGTATTTATCTATACACGCACACACATATGCATACATATGTATATATGTTCATGCATATGTTCTTGCGTGACTCAGTATTGCTGTATATTTATGCACATGCGTTATAAGATGGGTCGTGTAATTCGAAATAATATGTGAAGTAGAAAATGGTAATAATGCCAACAATGTAAATACAAACTACCAATAAAACGTTTCAAGTTTTGTTTTATATGAACAACTGTGCATTCACAACATTGAATCTGAAATAACAGAAAGGATTATGTGTTTCTGTGGAACGTTTACCTCAGTGTGCATTTGATTAAATTAATGTTTCATAGACTTAGAATGAACAGGTATACTTTTATGACATATAGTTTAAATAATTTCAATACGAAATATCTCCAAATATATTTTATAGTATAGAAATTTTAGTTTTTCTGATAGCTAAAATATTTTCATGTCTTCAACAAAAAATAGTAAACGTGTTTTTCTATTGTAATCTTACATACTTATTTCATTGTTTCATTGCCTATCTACCTGTCCCTACATTAACACATTAACTGAGCCATCCTTTCCAGAATTTCATCCCCGTGAAACTATGCATTTCTATGCATAGGGATCGGCGTATGGCAAAAATGCAGGCGTGACTGCGTGATAAGAAGTTTTCTTCGCAACGACATGGTTCCGTGTTCAGTAACACTGCGTGGCACCTTGGCCAAGTGTTTCGACTATTGTCTCGAATCGACCTAAGACCTGTGCGAGGATACGATAGACGGAAAGAATCCCTTCCTATTTATAAATGTGTGTGTGCGTTCGTGTGTGCGTGTGTGTGTGTGTGGGTGTGTGTGTGCATGTCTGTGTGTCCTTGTGTATGTGATTGTCTCCCACCACCGCTTGACAACCTGTGATGATGTGTTTACATCCCCGTAAGTTAACGGTTCGGCAAATAAGTCCGATAGAACAAGTGACAGAACCTAAAATATGTACTGGAGTTGATTCATTCGACAACAAATTATTTTACGCAGTGCCTCAGGATGGCCACTGTCAAATGATTGTAACAAGCTGTAGAAGCGGAACCATAACATTCGACTCGAGTCATATATAACGAACTATTCCAAATCGCTGTCAGAGTCGCCGCATAAATGAAATCAAGAACGGCTAGTTAGTACTGTGACGTTCTGTCATCCTGTCTGTCTCCTCTGTATACATATCTGTCCTCCAAACTAAATGGCCAAATTACTACCCTAACCGCATTTATGTTGAAATTTTCCTACCAATTTCTTAATATTTTTGAAATGCTTTCACTAAAGAAGTTTTGCGTAGTGGACGCATTTCTTATTATATATTTCCAAAATCTGAAATATGCGTTATAAATATGCAATAATTTTGCGACATCACAGCCGAGAACAGAATAACTGAAAGTTTGACTTACGGGAATTGAACGCTAGTATCTTAGTTAGTGGGTAAACATACTACCAAATACACCAAACTTTGTGTGCATCAGTTTACATATAATACAATAAACATAGAATTGAATGAGACATCTGTTTTTGCAGCAAGTCAATAATTGTTCACATTAACGTCTTTTTCTGAATTTACGCCGTATAATCAAATATTGACTTCAGTCTACTGTCTACCGTAAGAGTGAAACTTTTACGTACGTAACCTTCGGTTTTCGCTGTAAACAAATCGAATATATTTGGCAGATGTTCATGAAATGCCTATCGGGAGATTTCATTGCGTTTACTTCACCGTTATATTAGTAATACTACACTTTTCTCTTTTGGCCTTCAGTCTAATTACATACTGAACGTCTCTTTATTTGAGGAGTGGTGGTTTCGACATGTTTACATTTAATGTGAATGTTTAAAGTGATACAGATGACCGTAAGGCCCATAATGGATATATTGTCAAAATTGGTCAACTATTTCACATAACTTCCTTGGCATTACTAAGTATAACTAGTTCAAACCTTTTAGGCTATGTTCCCCACGCATTCCATCTAGATCATGCCACTTAATGAACGCTGCTCAATACTTTTGCTTACTAATACACATTGTCAGACCCCTAAGAAAAAAATTATAGGTACTTTCATTTCTTATCTCTGAGAATGCTTCAATTCATTCTATTTTTGTTTTCTATTTTTTTTTTTTTTTTTTCCACCGTTAAATCACACAGTTTTGCTTTCCGTTCACGATATAACATATTTTAATTTGAGACATTAAAGGAAACTCTACAAAGTCATACAGCATTCAATGAATAATAAAATATCTTCCAAATTACATTTTATTATCTGAATCATGAAAGTAAAATTCGGATACAACAGGTTGGATACGCAGAAAAAAGTAATTGTTGCATGGGGGAAAATTTAAGATAAACATCATCGTCATCACCACTGCCGCCGTCATTACCAACAACACCAACATCACTGCCATCACTGCCAACACTACCACCATCACATTTCTGTTGCACACACACATACACACAGTCATACACGCATATATATTTTTTTCTTTTTTTTTGGCACTCCGGCGCTTACGACGTCGAGGGATCCTTTGCGTCACATGAGCTCAAATCTCCTTCCATCTTCATCTAATCGTCCTCCTCTCTCCTCTCTTCCTCTCACACTTTCTTCCTTCCACCTTCTCCCTTCTTCGTCACCTCCCCCTACTTACACTACCCCTACACATTCCAGCCCTACCATCCCTATACATCCTATACCACCCCATCACTTCCTTTACACCACACTCCTACATACACCATCACTATCCCTACCCTACCCTTGCTTCCCCCACTCTCGCCTCTCCCACACCCCAACACCACGACACCAAACACCACCACACAACATCTTGCCACACAACACACCACCAAACCACACAGCACCATGCCACGCCACACCACATCCCACCACCCCGCATAAACTAGCACTGACCACTTCCCAGCACCCACACCATCATCCACATACCTACACATGCACAAGCTCACATGTACACACACGCACACGTTACCAGTCCCCATCCACCGCACATGCACGCTCTCACATACGCAAGCGCACCTTCATTTTGGGACCACAAGTACTATATTATCCCCCATTCTTCCTAGTACTCCTGTGTGACCGCTCTGTCCGGCATTCGCCATGACACTGGTTTTATTTATATAGCTGATATTAATCTAATAGTTGAAAAGGCTTCCTCGCGATCGTAAAGTCCCCTGTTAGATCATAATTCGCGGTACCTTGAACATATATTATTTCTTGCTGATTCTTCCTGATGATTGTGTTAAATGTTCAAATATCTGTGAAATATTTAGAAGTTTCAATGCTCGTACACTGAAATAGGTAGATCAGCTTATTGTACAAACGGAAATATTCATCAACAACGCCTACACAGGTTTCAGTTAAAATTGATATCTCATACTATGTTCTATGAAATCGGTTGATGAGTCAAGGCAAGAAACAATTATGTAACGGTCCTACTGTAGTGGTGCTTTCTCTAGATTTTACCTAAAAAAACATTATTGCCTTGTCACTACGGACTTGGAGTTGTTCCATGAGTTTTGATACGCTGCGACAAGATTTGGAGTGGTGACACGAGATTTGATGTGGTGACTTTTCATGGCACGACAATAAATTTGCTGTGGTGTTATGAGACGTAAAGCAGTACCACCAGAGATGAGGATCTACCCTGAGAGATTTACAGTGAGAGTTGCAATGGCATAATTCGCTTTCTAACCAAAAATGTTCAATTCACCTACGTCTCTTCCTTTATGGACTCAACACCTTTTGGGCATTAAATATCTAATTCATCTTTCCCGCAATATTAACGTAATTACTAGTAGTTCATCTAGTGTGTCAGTTCAACAGACAATATCTCTCTGTTTGTACTTGTGTTTTATAACTCAACCTCACACTAATGTGTACTACCTTTAACGCGTGATGTTGCTTTGATGCCATACATCATTATTACACTAGACACGCTTGCAATAACTTAAATGTTCTAATCCATTCAAGTTAAATATGGTCATAACATCGATGAATTATTTTTCAGGTTATCCATATCGCAACTTATTGAATCTCGCTCAATATTTGGCTACAAATCTTCTTCCATTTAATTGCTTTCTTCTATTATATAAATCATGAACATATTAACTTATTTAGATGGAAGCCTCGCTTTCTACATTTACTTATCTCTTTCTATTTTGATGAATTTGTCTACACACCAAATCGGTATAGAAGTTATCGTTCATAATAAGTAGTCTTAATTAGTTGTTAATTACTATTGTTATTTATATCTAGAGTTGGTTTAATGAGATTTGGAAGATAAATTGCCTAGTCTCTCTCTCTCTCTCTATCTCTCTCTCTCTCTCTCTCTCTTTCTCTCTCTCTCTCTCTCTCTCTCTCTCTCTCTCTTCTCTCTCTCTCTCTCTCTCTCTCTCTCTCTCTCTCTCTCTCTCTCTCTTGAAATTTATTTTACCAGTAATGGCACTGTTGACAATAAGAACATTATTGGTTTCTCTTTGCATAGCCAGAAAATTCTTATGATTATTCAGGGAACTTAACAGAATATCAGTTTAGTCGTGTTTCTTTACGTTCTGGTTTCAAATCTCACCGAGAGCCACTTCGTATTTCACTCATCTGTGTCCAATAAAATAAGTATCAGTCATTTTATGAAAACAGTCCAATCAAACATATTCTTCAGAATGTTAGTGTGCCTTGATTAACAACCATTATGATTCTGGGGAGCAAAATGAGAGTGTGTGCTATTGGTATATATGGTGTGTGAATTAGAGAGGTATGTGTAATGCTAGCAAATTGTTAGTTCACCGGCCCAAGAGGGACAAAAGACGAATTTTCTCGCTTTCGAAGTATTTGAACCCGATCTGAATATAATAGATCGCACAGTTTTGTTGTCATCATTGTCTTCGTTGCTCTCTGCTTGCTCCTTTCTTAGGGTCATTTTCACTCTACCACACATATGATCGAAGGTACCTCGTGTATTCTACTTGATATCAGGCATTGTGGAGATAGGACTAAATAATCAATGCCTCCTTCCTTTATAAGACGGTGGATGTGGTTTGATAGAGATTTGATTACTCGTTCTCGTAAGATATGCGTCAACATTGTTCTATGCAGAACCTTAATATAGGTTTCTGCATAGTTACACGTGTCAGTATATTTCATATGAAGGGTCCACCAGATTCCAGTTATTCTAATATCCTATTCGCACTTATCGTACACACCAGGGTGAAATATAGTAGCTAGCGGTGCAATGGAAACAAGGGTTGTAAACATATGATGCTAAATATATCCTGTTATTTTACGTCACGAGAATTATTTATTTCGTTCTAATTACCTACTTTTCGATTTATGTTCAAAGAAAGGAAAAGTTACTAATTTAATCCACACACATACACGCCCACACACACATACACATACATACATGCATACATAAATGCATACATGCATGCTTGTGGGCATGTATATTGACGTGCATCTGCGCAGTTATTGTCTACCATCAAATATTATACAGCACAGATTAGTCCGACGAAAAGGTAGAAAATTGTTTCACAATGTTTCGCGTTCTGGGATCGATCTCTGAACTATAACGTTGATTTTGAATCATAAGCATCTAAGCCGCACTGTTATTCACGTTCCTTGGAATTCACACACTAATATGACTTTGCCTTTCATTCTTTCGAGTTCGATAAACTAAGGACCAGTTGAGCATTGGCGTCGATGTAATCGATTTACCGCTTCTCCGAAATTGCAGGCCTTCTGCCAAAATTTGAAATCAATATCTCAGAATTCTATCTTCTCAAGTTGAATCAAAAATAAGGTGGCGAGGGGATTATGCTGTTACCTCTACAGAAATGTATTATATCTACAGAAATATAATTTATTTAGGAAGATATTTTCAGCTGTCAAACATTTACAATCAACATGTTAAGTCTTTGCGCTTTAACTGTCAGACTCTTGATTAATCGGCCACACTAATTTTTTCATATCTAACCACAACATATGGAATTTTCAGCAGTAGACATGACACTATACTATTATATGGTCTTTTAATATTGAAATAAGATTCTGACTTGTGCTTTCTGCCAATTAAAAATATTTCCTACACAAATCACTGAGCGAAATCGTCGGGAACAAGTTACAAACGAGAGTGCAATGCAACGCCCATTAAATCGAAGTCTCATAGACATGGCTTCACATTTCTGAATTATCTGTTACAGTGTACGTAGTATTTGCAGCCTCGTTTTATAATTGACAACTGAACTAATTTGTGTTCAAATTAGAGATATTTTATTTACTTTTTTCTTTCATTATTTTTTTCCAAAAAAAATTGATATCGAACAAAATGGTAGCAATGACATTCTGGAAGTACTAAGAAACATACACAGGATGAGTTATATGGTAATTACCTTCGTTATTATGTGTATATTTATTTTATTGGAGTAGAATGAGAACAAAGATCTTAAGATGTTTCTTGATCAATGGCAAAGAGAAAAAAGACAAATTATTACAGACTCGATAAATAAAATTCATCCATCTTTATAAAAGAAACCAAATTCTGTTTAAATATCTTTTGTCAACTGACCGTGAAGAATCTAATATAAATTGCTTTAGTTTACGTCTACATTTTAAACTTCATTCTGTCGCCCATTTCCCGGCTTCCCAATCGTATTGCTAATTTAAATTTTATCTTATTTCTTTATTTCATATTTGCTTGTTTTGTTAATGATGATTTATAGTTTTAGTCTTCAAATTCTTTTTTTAGCTTCTTTGAGTGTTTTTTAATGGAGGTAGAGTTACATACAATTAATTAAAATGTCAATGATAGTAAAGATAATTTAATTGGGTGTTTCGGCTTGCAGAATTTCCGTATTTCTATTTTTGTTAAACAACTACGAAATTACCAGACTAGAAAAAGTATCTATAATGAGCTTTGTGAAACATTAACAAGGATGTTTTGCAAAACATATAGAAAGTTTGACTAGAGATTTTATCGCATTCTATTTCTTCGTGAATCCAAATTATGTTTGCAGCAACTTTGCTTTCATTCTTCATCAGTGGATATAAATATGTGACTACAACTGTTAGTGGAGTGGATAAAATCTGGTACAGGTTAACACTTAATAATAGCTTCGAAGACTACTTAAAATTTGATATGAAAAACGGGTTAATATTCATGTGAATAAATGGGAACACGTTAAAGAGATACAGGTAACTTAAGCCTCATACATATCAATTACCCCTCATAATCTTTAACAAATAACCGAGTTAGTGGAGTGGATAAAATCTGGTACAGGTTAACACTTAATAATAGCTTCGAAGACTACTTAAAATTTGATATGAAAAACGGGTTAATATTCATGTGAATAAATGGGAACACGTTAAAGAGATACAGGTAACTTAAGCCTCATACATATCAATTACCCCTCATAATCTTTAACAAATAACCGAGTTTGTATTTCTAATATTGGTCCCGTTATTTACACAAAGGCACATGAACTACAGCAAGCTAATCATAAATTTCAGTTATATGAAATGTCTGCCAATCGTACAAATAAATGTGATTAATCTATTAGAAGTCTAAAGATACCCTCATTTCCGTACATATTACTATGCACTGAAGTGAAAAGACAAATATATGTAATAGCTGTAGGAAAAGCTGCAGGTCAGCAAATGGGGTAAAAATGCAGCTTTATTTGCGGCTCGTTATTAAGTGATGGTTACACTTATTAGTGAGTTGACTTCCAATATATCTAATATTTATAACATATAAATGCATGTATATTTTGACCGTGTAGTTTCTATGGTACTGGTCAGAATTAAGAGGTATTAGGGAAGAAGTAGTAACACACACATACACACACACACACACACAAACACACATACACGCACGCACGCACGCTCACGCACGCACGCACACACACACACACACACGCACACACACACACACACACACACACACACACACACACACACACACACGAATATATATATATATATATATATATAATATTATATTATAAGCTGTTTCGGTTCGAAGCTATTCTACTTCGTTTATAAATGTGGAGTAGAACATTATGAGGATTGCAGTGTACTGGATAGAGAAGAGGAGTAAATTATATGAGAATGTTAGTGACATAGAGGAAAATAGACAAAGGGCAAAACAGATAGAAGGTTAGAAAAATGTTGAGAGAGAAAGAGTAAATGGGAGGAGACAGATTAGGAGGGTGATAGATATTGATGACCAAAGAGAAAGAAACAGATACGAAGAGTATTACAGAAAATAAAAGAGTGGAAAAGAGAAAGAAAATAGAGCCTTAGAGACAATATCACTGAGAGAAAACAAAATGTAGAAAGTTGGAAAGAAAAGGTAGAAACAGCGATACATATCAACAAAGGGTTTTAGAGAGAGACGGGAGGGGCACAGCTGAAAGAGTAAGTGAGAATGGCAAAGATGGTGTGCGTATGGGATAGTTGAAAAGAGAGATTGAAAAGAAGAAAATAAAAGTAAATATAAATTTAACCAGAAAAACTGTATTTCATTTTTGTTTTTTTTTTATTGGGATTCTCTTTTACAGGTAAGTGCACATTTCGGCATTCTCTGTGGATTCTCAGATGAATCAATAAAGGGTAATATTATAAGATAGAAATACATACAATATAATTAAAGGAAGGAGAAACTAAAGACATTTCAAAGCAAGTAAATGATGAAAGATATTTCAAATATAATTTTGGCTAAAAATAATAGATAACAAGAAGAGTCATGTTTTATATCAACGAATGTGCAGTATTTGAAATTTGATAATCGAAAAATCAATGAATATTCTATATAAGACATGTTATGTTCCAAATTCAATCCATATCACCCCCTCCTCATTCGCTCTCTATTTTCAAACTATATAACTTCATGTTTGTCCTTATTTTCTTACTATATCCCTGCATATTTACTCATTTCTGTCTACATCAAAATCTTCTAACACTGTTTTCTAACTAAATCCCTCTCCCTCTCTCACTTTTCTTTTCTCTAACTGTCTCACAGACACACACAAACACGCATTCACACACACTCTCTCTCTCTCTCTCTCTAAATCGTTTCTCATTCTCTTTCTTTCTCCCTCCCCTTACTGTATTTTCCCTCTTTACTCTTTGCTATCTATACCACATCCTCCTTACAATATATTTTCTTCCTAGATCACTCCGTATTTACTCATTATATATCTCTCAATATCACTCGCGCTTTGGTTTATAATTTCAAATTATATCACTAGCTTCTTGCGTTTTCCTATCGTAATTCCTGCATCGTTACACTTTTCTATCTATATAACTCTCTTACTCCCTATATTTCAAGATAATTATTTCAGAAACTTTAACGTTTCTTGTAGGTTACATGTAAGAAACTATATATCCTGGTATAACAACGGTTTCGAAAAACAGTTCGTAAAACGAAAAACAAACTGGTTAAGAAACAGAGCAGCCACTCCAATGTCTCTAACATCCGAATATTTAACTGGGGTTCTTTTAAAATCTAAACTAAAAAGTAGAACTTCGGGGTTGATGAATAAAATTTTTTGGAGCATTAGTGAAATGTGTTATACAGTTTTGAATAGAAAACACGGTTGTAGGTCATGCCCCAAAACAGCTATATATAAAGAAAAGGGCAGCAGTTTCGGGGGAGGGAGCAGTCGATTACACTGACCTCAGTACTCAACTGGCATTTATTTTATCTACCCACGAAAGGATGAAAAGGCAAAGTTGACCTGGGCGGAATTTTAACTCAGAATGTAAAGACGAACGAAATGCCGCAAAGCGATTTGCCCAGTGCGGTAACAGTTCTGCCAGCTCGTCACCTTCGCTGGCCATAAATAATGAGTTATAACAAAGAAGCGCTCATGCCTATCTAAAGAACATTTGATCCATTTGTATTATAAACAACGACAAGATATAAACGTCATGGCCCTCACCTCGAGTTTATTGAATGTTAAATTCTTACAAAGGAACCAGATAGATGTGAATTGAAACATTATGGCGTTTATTCTTTCCCTAAAGCGGTAATTCACGTTATATTTGTATGCAGGTGGAATAATTCATATTTTCAGATATACTCATAACTTAGTAAGAAGGAATTCGAAAATGCTGCTCTATTTCCCATCTGACAAATAAAGTTACCTTGTTAATGCTATGAGCCATATATTTCCGTTATAGTTATGCTGTTTTTTTATACAGTTGTAAAGCTCTCCATTCAGTTCTGTTTTCATGAAAGCTATTTAATTATTATAAATGAATATGTATTCTACTTAGTAATTTATTTGTAAAATTTATTCCGACGTTTCACTCTTGAAGTTGCCAAACTTTACAGATTGTTGTATTTGCTGTTGTTGGTGCTGCTTTTGACACCATTGTTGTTACTGCTATTGATGCTGTTGTTGCTACTTTTAAAACTCATGCCGCTGCGGTCGTTATTCTGTCAGCTTCTAGCGCGCAACCATTTTTACATGTGAATTATTTTATTCACTGCACAGATATATTGTATATCATATGAATCACTTTTCTATCTTCAGCTGAATTTCTCACTCATATATCAGCTTAAATAAAATTTATCGTTATTGTTTAGATGTACCGAAAGGGAGGTGAATAGAAAAACAGTTCTGAGAAAGTATATGGCAAACTATACAGTACATGGCCTTCTGGAGCTCAGAACCTATGATAGCATTTAGGGTGGGAGAAGATTTGCATAGAATATTTTAAGTTATCTGCAGTGTTCATATAAACCCTTTCTGTGAGGAAGATGATGAACCCTTGGTTCAAGCGCGAAATTATTACATTATTTACATTTATAATTGACGGATATTTGTCCGGGCATATGGCTTAGTGGTTAAGAGCGCGGGTTACTAATCCCAAGATTCCGAGTTCGATTCGAGGCAGTGACCTGAATAATAATAATAATAATAATAATAATAATAATAATAATAATAATAATAATAATAACAACAACAACATCTAAAAATACCGAGAGCCCATGTTCGAAATTTCCTCAAGACACCTGACGAAGGCTGGAGGGTATATCAGCCGAAATGTTGTGTTAACAACAAACAAGATGAGGACAACTATCTGTCAATTGTAAATAATGTAAATAATGCACATAATTCATCATCTCTTAAATATAGAACTGCAAAAGTATTAGTACAGAAAAACAATTGCTGATCTTTATATCAAGAATAAGGATTTATAAAATAGATATTGACGTTGAGAATTACCAATAAATGCCCAGTGGTTCGATCTGTTGATCGAGTTATTTATTGAATTAGCATGTAAATGGTTGAATATACCGCAGTCATAATACCCTAAACGTAATTCGCAACATGATATAGTCAGACAAGCCTGTAACTTAGAATAAGCTTGATTCAATCCGAGAGTATTTCAACACAGTTTCCGTCAACCCGATTTCAAGTCAATTTCATAAAACTTGGATTGACTTTAAAACCAAACAGAAGACACTTGGACATAATGTTGAATAGTGAATCGAAACAAAAACATTCTGTTTCGGAAGCGAACTTCTAAACTATGCATCCGAAACAAAAAGTATCAGTAATATATTTTGGTATTCATTTTATTGATTAACCAGGGTGACGATTACCTGTTAGAGACTTATATGTTTGTGTCTCATTTTAAACGGTTTCATTTCGAGTCTAACTCACAACCTCACAGTATTGCATTTTCCTTGACTGAGAGATCTTAATTCCTATATTTATATGAGAAGCTGTTACTGATTACGTTTGAATAGAGAAACGTGTTGATAAGTTTCAATTGAATTTCACCCAAGGTTAGAACTCTTATGGCAGGTATCTCACTCTACGTGTTTTTTTAAAAATCTAATGATACAATAGATAATATAATCCTGAATATGTTTATGTAATGAAATGACGAGTTGACGGTCTCGGCTAAAACAATTTTCAGAATAGACCAATTAACTCATATTTGACCTAGGGTTAAACATCAATAACAACATGAACAAGGATTCTGTGCATATTAAACATTAAGTGGCATACTGGTTTGATTATATTTCTGATATAAACAACATTCTGCAATTTGAGTTTGTTTACATGATTTTGTAATTCTATAACCCGTCCATAAAAAACAATTTGCTTAAAACAGGTTGTGCAGTGATGCATATACTATTTCAAGGCTGATGCACTTTTGTTCAGTATATCACAACAGCATATAATGGAAATAGAATCTAAATGAAGATAAAATGAAGATAAAGTGCACGCCGTATTGTAAAGTAAGCTTGCACTCATGAAACATTATTGGTGATGGAATGTGTAGGCAACAAATGATATCAATGTTTGTTTGAGGGTTCGAGAACGGTCTGTACATACTTATTCTGCATGTGACATAGAAATCGTGGTACCATTAGTAAAACAGGTGGACAATAAATATAAAACATCGGACTACAGCTACGGTGGAAGGTATTCTGTCCATGACCATCCCGACATAGTTAATGACAAGAATGAGGAAAAGGTTTTCCGTGTGTTGTATGACGGTTGAGTGGAATTGAGATGAATTTAATTTGCAACTTGGGAAGGCGATTATATCAGGATAAGGATAAGTGTTTCTAAAATTTAGGACAATAAGTGTGTGTGTGTGTGTGTGTGTGTGTGTGTGTGTGTGTGTGTGTGTGTGTGTGTGTGTGTGTGTGCATTCATGTGAGTGTGTGTGTGTATGTGTGTGTGTGTGTGTGTGTGCATTCGTGTGTGTGTGTGTGTGTGTGTGTGTGTGTGTGTGTAGTGTACATTTTTGTGTTGTATTTGTCTCCAATCGCTTGATAACTGCTGTTGGTCCCTTCATTTACCTGTGACCTAGCGAATCAACTTAAGAGACTGCTAAAATAATTTGAAGTCTTAAATGAATAAGTACTGGGATGAATTTGTTTGACAAATCCCTTTCAAGGCGGTATCCTAGCATCTCTGCAGTCTAATAATCGAAAAAATTGAAAGATATCAAAGAAAATTGTAAAAAGGCTAAATCTAAGAAACAAAACGCACCACTGAATAAGTGGTAAAGAGCTAATAAGGAAACCTACTACATACCAGTACCTGGTAAAGCTGAACAGTGCTGCTTCATACGAGGAGACCCAACTCTCGTCAACTGTGATGATCCTCGACATGAAGGATGAGTCATCAGTGGTACGCTGACGGAGCACTTGGCAATCTTCGACCCGATGTTCTTTTTGTTCAGTGGTCAGCAAACAGGATCAAACTTGGTAGAGACACACCGCATGTTCAATTCAGGCGTTTTGATTGCTTGCACAGACCCATACGACAGACCAACAACATCAGCAATGTCGTTGATTGTCCACCAACGATCCTCATGCACAAGCTGATGAATTTTCTCCACATCCCGAGGTGACGATCGTGGAAGGTTTTCCAGCAAGGTTCTTCTTCTCTTGAAGTGCCCAAGACACTCCAAACATGCATACAACCCTTTGCTTAGTCGCTGTAAGCTTGCCGAAGCATGTTCAATGTCTTTGTAGCAGACGTCCGAAGTTTAACGCAAAATTTCATTTTGGCTTTTTCTTCCTGCTTCCTGTCGATGACAAAATCGCAGACTACAGCATAAAAGTAATCACAAAAACACATATTTCACAACTTCCAAAGTAAACACAGCAATGTTACTTAGCACACTGCATCATAAAGGTCACTGCTAGCTCTTCTGTGCAAGCAACTGTGTGCTGTCATCTGTTGGCGCGTTATAGAACTAGTCCGAGAACTTTTTGATAGGTGGAATGTAAGAAACAGTTGATAATTGTATCTCAGCTAGCTCATGCTAAGAAATAATGCATCTGCTGGCAAAGTTTGAGACTTCCACATATGGACAATCATGCCAGCGTTATGTAATAACAGCAGGATATATGCTTTATAGTACGGACCAAAGGAAGCCATGGACATACAGCCTACAAGAAACTCAGAATCTTTCCAATTTGAACTTCAATAAGGCAAACTGGAAACAGATTGAGAAAGAGATCCTCAAACAAAACTGGCCTAAATGTCTCTCCTCACCGGACATCGACATGAAACTTAAACAATTCATGTCTGTAATGCAAGCTATATGTTACAAATGTGTCCCGGAGATAAAGGCCACTGTACACAAGAACAAAATCCCCAGGGAGAGGAAAATTCTTATGAGACGGCGGACAAAAGTTTCAAATCGCCTAAACAAACAAATTGAAAGCAGTGAAAAGTCCCGCCTGAAAATACAACTGCTGGAGATTGAAAAAAATCTGCAACTCTCCTACGAAAAAGAAAGAGCAGACAAAGAAGCCTGGGCTATAGACAATATAAAATCTAACCCCAGAGATTTCTACAAGTTTGCCATTGAAACAGCTTCAGTGCACTGCAGGATAGGGCCACTACTTGAAAAAGATGGTGCACTAACAGGAAACCCAAGGAGGATAAGTGAAATACTAAATGATCAATTCAAAAGTGTTTTCACTTCACCCCTAGGGCACTTTCAAGTCAGCAATCCAACTGACTTTTTTACCACTGCAGATATAAAAGCAGAGGCAATGATGTTTGATTACATCAATATAAAGGAAGACGATGTAATAAGGGCTATAGATGAATTGAACCCAAACTCAGCTACTCGCCCTGATGGATTCCCAGCAATCCTTCTAAATGTATGTAAACGAGTCCTAGCAAGACCACTGCAGTCCCTCTTTCAGAGCTTCCTTGCATCTGGCAAACTCCCAAGAAAACTGAAAGAGGGGAAAATATGCCCTATTCATAAAGGAGGTAGCAGAGCGGAGGCCAAGAACTACAGACCTATCTCTCTTACCTCAGACATCAGCAAGGTCATGGACCGAATAGTCAGAAGAAAACGAATCGCCTTCCTTGAAGAAAATGACTTGCTGCCTGACACCCAACATGGTTTCCGACCAGGAAGAAGCTGCCTGACTCAGCTCTTACAACACTATGACGGGGTGCTGAAACAGCTACTTAACCACTCAAATGTGGAAGTGATATATCTCGACTTTGCAAAGGCCTTTGATAAAGTTGATCATGGAATGATATGTCACAAACTTCGTGATCTCAGCATAGTTGGAAAATTGGGAGAATGGCTTCATGACTTTCTGAAGGATAGAAGTCAGGTGGTAGTAGCCAATGGGGCCACCTCCAATGACACACAAATAGTGAGCGGTGTTCCGCAAGGCACTGTTTTGGGACCATTACTGTTCATAATGGCCCTCTCAGACATGCCCTCAGCCACACAGAGAGCCACGGTCACAAGTTATGCAGATGACACAAAAGTCTCACACGTAATACAGAACCCTGAAGGCACTATGCACCTGCAATGTGAGCTGGATGAAATATACAAGTGGGCTGAAAAAAATAACAAGCAGTTTAATGCTGAAAAGGTTCAAGCCTTATGCTATCAGCATGCAAGACTAAATGCAGAACCCATGAAATACACTGGACCTGGAGGGACTGCAATCCCAGAGGCAGAGACAGTGCGAGACCTGGGCATTTACATGAGTAATAATGCATCCTTTCATGTTCATGTTGCTAAATTGTCAATGAAATGCAGGCGACTGACCGGATGGATTCTAAGGACTTTTAGAACAAGAGATCAAGAAACCATGATGGTGCTCTGGAAGACACTTGTTCTAAGCCACTTTGACTATTGCTTTCAGCTATGGTCACCAACCAGTGTCAAATTAATCTCAGAACTTGAGGCAATCCAACGAAGCTACACGAAGAAGATAGCCTCTATGCAGCATATAAGCTATTGGGAAAGACTCAAGAGGTTAAGACTCTATTCTTTAGAGCGTAGACGAGAAAGATATGCCATAATATACATCTGGAAGATCCTCGAAGGTATTGTCCCAAACTTTAGCATCGAAAGTTACACAAATAAAAGAACTGGACGCCATTGCATAGTGCCAAGGACTCCAAATTTGCCATCAAGATGTAGGACAAGATACTGTAATTGCCTGGGCGTCAAAGGTCCACAGCTCTTCAATATCCTCCCGAAGGACCTGAGAGACCTGCATGCGGTGGATGTAGGTGTCTTCAAGACAAGGCTGGACCTCTTCCTGTCAGGTGTCCCAGATGAACCAACTACACGGCAGGAGGCGCAGATGAGAGCAGCTGCATCAAACTCTCTCATGCACCAAATGTCAATTCCTGAAGTAAAATTCGTGAAGTAAAATTGTGTAGCAACACAAAATGGCGGAGCCCCAGCATGGCCACGGCTCATGAGCTGAAACTGGATAAGATGAAAATGAAATGAAATATGACGAGACAACAAATCTACGAAATTAATCCCATACTGAGACAGCAGTCTTAGTCTATAACTACAGATACAAATATCTAGACGTGGATGAAAGTGATAATATAAAAGACAAGGAAATGAAAGGGGAAATTGTGAAATAGTATAACAGAAGGGTCATATTAATATAAAATAGTGAGTTCACAGATAACAATACGTTAATAAGTAGCTGATAAAATAAAAGAGAAATCAAAGAGAAAATTAGAAAGGAGTACAACACTCGGGTCAGATTATATAGAAAAGTGAATTCAGTTATAACAATAGGACAATAAATACAAAAAGAAACTATTTTCCCTGTATTTATAAAGAAACAATAAAGTGCAAATGGGAAGATATGAAGATAACTTCACTGGAAAAGAATCATTTGAAGTTGAACATACAGTAGAACGGATTTCAAATCAAATAACTGAAAAATCGAAATTTACACAAAAGGCAAAAAATGAGAGGGAAATCGATCCAATTTCCATCTCATAGCGATGGAAAAACAGACCTGATTTCAGGTACACAGGACCAACTTATAGCAACATAAATCTATAAGAACATAGTCATAAGCATGTGACTCTGCAAGCAGAAAAATATGACAATCTATCACAATCTCGACGCCTAGTCTTCGCAATGCTTAACTTTATATGCAAACACTCTCGAATTAGCCGTTATGCCTATTATGTAATATATTAGCGTTCCAGCCTGTACATTGAGAAAACGCTTGTATTAGCATGTAACAAACAGAGCATATATAAATTAGACTTAGAAACGCTATATGAGCCAGAGAAAGGAAAATCAAGTATATGATAATGACAGTAATCTGACAGGGGTTCCGATCATGTCTAACTATAATATTTTCTATAAGAAATTTTAAAATTTACAACACCATGAAACTACATGGAATTCTTATTTTTATGTTAAATATAAAACACAATTCTGGGTAGGAAGTGAAGACAGTCCTAATCATATTTTGAGGACAAGAGATGATTAAATAAAAGACTGGACAAAAGGTATATAGCATGGCATAGAACTGTGCACAGAGGCAGAAAATTAGTTCTGCTTATTACGGCTCTCATCCTATACAAGTTACGTCGAATTCAATATCATAATTTATATCCCTAATATTTTTCGCAACTCACACAAAACGTAATTTACACGACCAAACTGGCACTACGTCTGTTTCGACGATGAGGGTTCCAGTTGATTCAATCAACAGAACATCCTGTTCGTGAATTTAACGTGCAGATGGCTGAGTACTCCACAGTCATGTGAACCCTTCAAGTAGATCTCAGAGAGATTCAACGTGAAACATAATGTGATAAGGCTGGTCTTTTAAAATGTGGGTACAACACGTTTTTGCCAGCTGAGTGGAGTGGACTGCAACAACGTGAAATAAAGCAACTTGCTCAAGGACAACGTGCCGCTGGGAATCGAAACCAAGACCTTGTAATCATGAGCCCTCACCACTAAGCCATGCGCTTTCAATTACCGAACCAACACCTACTAAATCAGGACAATCCACACAGACCGTACGTTAAAAGATCAACACCTACAGAACCAAAACAAAGTACCTTGTAAGTAATTCACATGATCAACACCCACTTAATCTACGCATTCAATGCATTGAAACAATTCATCGGATACATTCATAATTTATACAATAAACGCCCAATAAAGTAATACATTATTACATACAACTAGAAGATCGAGATTCGGTATCACATATGACGCGCCATCAACAGCGCTTATACAACTGCACATTATGTTATAACATATCAAGGCGACCAGCTGTCAGAATCGTTACCATGCTGAGCAAAATGCTTCGTGGCACTTGGTCCATTTTCACGTTCTGACTACAAATTCAGATGTGGTCCACTTTACCTTTCGTCCTTTTAGGATCGATAAAATAAATACCTGCTACTTACCCCAACCCCCCGAACTTGCTAGCCTTGTACCAAAATTTTAAATCGATATAATTTAACATACCCCATACAAACATAATTTATATAATCACAACCGTATGCTCTTACACATTACGCCATTCACTCCTGAAGTGTTCTTCACAAAACTCACGCAGCAGAATAGCGCAGAACACATTACACATTCTCAGCGCAGGAAACACGTAAAATACCAATGTAGCACTCAAAGCAATGCAGTTTATGTAATATACCGGCATTATTCTACTTTCACAAAAATTGCGCACACCTCACGAACACGGATACATCTAGTGTTGCATAATGATATCGGTTTTGGCGGTAGTTGTTGTGGTATTGATGATAACGATGACGATGATGAGGAGGAGGGAAGATGACAACGACTACGATGTTAATGATGAAAATGATGATGATGATGATGGCGAGACGACGACGATAATAATGATGATGTTGATGATGGTGATGACGATGATGATGATGATGGTGATGATGATGATGATGATGATGATGGTGATGATGATGATGATGATGATGAGTGTTGCTGGTTAAATTACTCGTAACCGTATACGTTTTCGAAAACTAGTTTCATGAAAACCCTAACGCAATATTACGCAACAGGGGGCGCTTCGAGCAAGCGGAAATAGCTCCAGACCCGAGAGAATGAAGGAATATGACTACAACAGTGGAAACACAGATTGTGTTTCAGAAAGATAAAACGGCAACAGACAAGGCCGTTAGTAATAGAAGGGATTGCCTTCGATATTTAGCTGAAGTTATTGATTTCAACTACATGTGATGTGTATTGCAAAGTGTGACTAATTAATTGATTGAAATATATACCCCGAAGTCAGCAACTTTATATATACAGGAAATGGTGCGTGAAAAGGTTAACAAGTAAAGAAAACAAATATTGACAAGTAGTTAAGGAGAGAGTGAGATGTGTAGTGTGCCGCAGGAAGTACCGTGAGGTAATCCATTACGTCATTTTACCTTGTAGTTGAAATGCCATAGTTGAAAAGATTTCTTTCTCTCATTTTTTTTCTACATCGATAAAATAGGCACCAGCCAATAGAAGCTTACTATTAAATATATAGTATTGAAGTAAATCAATAGATTAGAACATAGTTAATTTATATGGATATTTGTAGGCTTCGGTATGTGTGAATTTGTTTGTGTTGTGTGTGTGAATGTGTGTGTGTATACGCGTGTGTATGTGTCACTGTGTGTGTATGTGTGTGTGTGTGTGTGTGTGTGTGTGCGTTAACGCATGCAGGTATAGATAAAGAATACACACACACACAGACACGTACATATATATTTATATATATAATCAAGTGAATAATAACCCACGGTTGATAATTGTCAGCTTATTACACCCGTTTCTTACGCATCATTTTAACAGAAGAATGAGAACATTACTCCATTACAAGATATCATAACCATCAGATGAAACGTAATTTTACAAACAGAATAATACCAGAAGAATACAGCAGGGGTGTGGCTGAAGTCTATCGAAGCGAACAATGAAATAGGAGATTGACCAACATCGTTGGCGTTGAGGTTAGGAATACAGTTCGTGAAAGTGTGTAATATGATATCTAAGATCAGCGACTCGGGCGAGATGGGAGTTTGCTAGACTGGTTCTTAGGTAGGCTGAAGTGGGCTGTAGATAATATTTTATATTTGATTTCAGTTGGGTCATCATTAGGGTCGCTAAACCGTACTTAAAGAGCAGGTATGGATGCAGGCTTAGCTGCATGGAGTTGTTTGAAATTTTAGAGAGATCGAATAGTGAAAATCTACTAAATTATAAGCTAGACCTTTTTCTTCCCTATATACATAAGGCTACCCGAACTTTTAAATATTTTAAGGTCATTAAACAACATCTATAATAGCTCATAATCTAGGGCCAATCTAATTTACTCCCTCTATTGTTGATCGAATAGTGGATCGATCTGCCTATTTATTTTTTGAGTTCTTCTAGTCTCGTATTTCTTCATTTCTTTCTTACCGCTCTTACTATACTTGCATGATATACAATATTGAAGGCACTAACCATTCTATCTGTGATGTACACAGTATTATGCAATAGGAATAGCAAATATATCTAACCTAGAAGTAGCAGCCTGCAAACACTAGCCAGTTCTTTTCAAGTTCTTACACTAAGATGCAGTTATTTTGTGCTGCGCTTGTTAAATAATAGATGGGACATATTATCTAAACCTCTTACCCGCAGCTATTGTCCGGTGTTGATTTACCTGATTCATACAATAGTGCTTATACTACCTAATCATATGTATATATATATATATATACAGATAAATATACAAATTTATATATATATATATATACACCCTTATATATAGTGAAGGTGCGTAGCTTACTGGTCACGTATTTGGCTCGCGATCGTAAGGTCTTTAGTTCGATTCCCGATGGCGTGTTGCTCCAGTTCTCTAGCTGATTCACTACGTTCATTATGTTGAATGTGTTGAATCTATAGTTCTGTATCAGATACCGATCTTACGAAAGTAAAGGTACCACTGAACCAGCAATGTATGAATAAACAGATTACCTAGCTTGAATGTACGACTAAGCAAAGTACCTACCTTGAATACTTGCAAGATAATGGACTCAGCGACTGAATGGCAGATTCATTGTTTCAAACTAGGAGTAGATTTGGGTTCAAAATTTCAGAATGAGATTTCCATAAATTTTTGCAGGATTAGAAGCTAAAACATAAGTCATATACACTTAGTAATAGTTAGTAATAATGGGTCCCACGCTTCATTCTAGTGTCCAGTGTAATATGACGCGGGGCACTTAACTAGGGATGGCTAACGTGCGAAATACGAGCCAACTAATAACAAAAATAATAAGCAGAAAATAGGTGTGGCATGAAAGGTTTTAAAGAATAAATATGCGTTTCAACAAAATGTCTAAATAATTGCATAACAGAAGTAGAAACATAATGCAATCGTGTATTTTATCTTTACTGTATCCTAGGAAACATGTGAAGTGAAATGCATCATTGAATAATACATGTATTTACCGAGGCATTTTACTGAAATGCGTAAATCCTACAAGTGCTGTATAACGCACCTGTTATTTTCGGTTTATTTTCTATTACATATATATATATATATATATATATATATATATATATATATACACTGTTTTATATATTTGTAAACATATATGTATGTGTGTGTTGTGTGTGTGTGTGTATGTGTGTGTGTGTGTATGTGTGTGTGTGTGTGTGTGTGTGTGTGTGCGTGCGTGCGCGCGTATGTTCAGAGCGAGAAAAGGAAAAGTGTTTCAGAGTCGTTTCGTACAAATTCATACTTTATACAAGCATTGAAAATAATAAATGCTTTAATGCGCCAATTTATTAAGTTATCAGTGTATTATGAAAACAACTGAGTGCTTAAATTGCCGTTCAATTAACATTCTGATTTCATCTTTTAAGAACTCAAATATAAGACACCATTGAATTATTGAAAAATATTTCTAGTAATCATCAAGGCTAGACGACATTCTCTTCTCTTCATAAAAATTGCGGAATTTCTGCAGCATTCTTTTATCATAGTTCTATGGAATAACTCATTTTTCAATTCCGTTCCATTTCTATGACATTGATCGTTATCATGATCGGTAATCATTTACTATATGAAGGAATATCGCGCACATATGAATGTTGTTTTACAAGCTCACATCTGTTCCTGAAAGACAATCGGGCGTAAGTAAAAGTTACATATATATATACGCATTCATATCAGCGAATCGCAAGAGAAATTCTACAAGTTAGGCCAACCGACGGGAGACCATGTTGTAGACCAAGAACGAGATGGCTGAATTATATACATTGTCACAATTCGTCACACTAGACAATCCAGCTGGATAGTTCACGTAGGATGCTATGAAGAGGGGTTAGGCTTACACTTGAGAACCTGTAAGGAATAGAGTGCGAAGGAAATGGCTAGCTGGAAATACAGGGGTTGGACAAAATAATGGAAACACATTAAAATTTGAAACAAGTTTATTTTAATATGGGGTAGGACCGCATTTGGCAGTAATTACAGTTTTAATTCTAGGACGTTTGAATTGTTTACAAAAGAATATTTGTCCATTCTTCAGCTAAAACAGTCTCCAGTTCTGGTAATGATGATGATAGAGGATATCGACTCCTTACTTGTTTTTCTAAAATGCGCCGTGAATTGGTGCATTATCATCCTGAAAGATTGTTTCCCTCCTGAAAGTTCCGCAATCATAGGATGAATTTGATCAGATAAAATACTTAAATAGCCTTGACTATTAATTCTGCCACGAAGGGAAACCATTAGGCAGGCAGATTTGTAAGAGACAGCCTCCGAGATCATCACAGATCCTCCTCCATGTTTAACAGTTGGTAGAAAGCAGTCTGGGTCAAATGCCTTGTTTGGCTGTCTCCCCACGTATACTCGGCCTGTGGTCGGAAATAAGGTAAAGGATGACTCGTCCAAGAAAATAACATTCTTCCACTGCTCTAGGGACCAATTTTGTAGGTTTTTATTCCACTCCAAATTTTGCGTTCATGAAAGTAGTGATTTTCTGATTGCAGCTCTCGCATGAAATCTAGCTTTGTCCAGCTCCTGGCGAACAGTCTTTGTGGAAACTGGGTTCTCGAGGTGGTCACTAAGCTTCGCAGTAATTTTGGGAGCTGTACTTATGTGATCCTTTCTAAAAATTCGTGTAAACGTGTCCAACAGTCCCTATCTGAAAGTTTTGTCTTCTTTTCCGGAGTTTTGTTTCGACGAGGAGGTTTTGAGGTCTTTCTCAACATTTAGACAATAATCTAGTTGTACGTATTTGTTTAAATGTTTTATTATATATATACAGTAAAACCTCACATGAAAAGGACCCGCTTTACGAGATCCCGGAATTACGAGTTTAATTTTATAATAAATATAAAAAGTTAAACAGCCATTTTGTGTGTAGCAACGTCGCAACATGTGGCAAGATTGGTTCTGAAGCCTCTACACAGCGACGGAGTAAAATGACGGCATAAACTTTCATTGCTACTATAGGAAATTATTGCTCTGCTTTACAAGTCTTCGCTTCACCAGCGGTCTCCGGGGACGAATTAACTCATATATCGAGAAATTACTGTGTATATATATATATATATATATATATATATATATATATATATATATATATATATATATATATATATATATATATATATATATACAGAGACTGGACTGAAAACACCAATGTGAATTCATAACACACACAATAAACAAATAACACAGAGTATCGGACATGAAAATGTTGAAGTCACCTGAATATACATTTAAAACTCCAACAATATTACAACCCATAAACTAATAACTTAAACAAAAGAGCCGACATTAAAATACGAAAGGATGTATCCCCTATCTTCTAACAATTAACAAACCCTATGATGTGACGAAACATTTTTTCCATCTGTGATTGTACAATTAAGCTACAAACGAAATGTATTAAAACATAATTTTTTTACTTTTCTTAAGAGATCAAAGTGATTATTTTTCTGAATTAAGAATATACAAACACGCATACATACATACATACATACATACTAACATATATATACATACATACATATATATATATATATATATATATATATATATATATATATATATATATATATATATATATATATATATATATATATATATATATATATATATATATATATATATATACAGAAAGACAGACAAATAGATAGATAGATATTGAAGCATTGATCATAGAACAAACATCAATTTCGAGTTAACGACTTTATATATAACACCATACCTCCAAACATTTGATCATATATAAATATTACCATATTTCTTAAATAAAGTATATGTATATATAAAAAAAGACAGCGATTGAGTAAAATGACAGGATAAAATTTCATTGCTACTATGCTAAATTATTACTGTTTTACTAGTTTTCGCTTCACGAGCAGTCTCCGGGGATGAATTAACTCATACAACGAGAAATTAGTGTAGATATATATATATATATATATGTGTGCTTCACTTGATTTTGTGGAACGCTTTTTGCGCCTAGATTCCAACCTACCATGGTTTTTATGAAATGAACTTTTTTGACGTACTCCTTTGTTTGAGGGGAGTGATAAAATCTTTTTAGTTGATTAATATTTTATTTTATTTTATTTAGATTTTTAGTAGCATGACATGCTTTAGAATCTTTAGTCGATTCAATATACCTTTTTGAT
>NC_142930.1:35367169-35399669 GCF_046866305.1 Octopus bimaculoides | reverse complement strand
CTTTGGAAACTGCGTTGTTTATGTTGTTGTTTCGCTGATTTTTCCCCACTAGTTTTTCCTTTTATATCTTTATATTAATCTAATTTCTATTCTTTCAAAAAAAAAAACTGTCGTATTTTGAAAAACGACCTTGTAATCTTGGTTGATAAAAAAATGCTTCTGTTCTCAAACAAGACAAAATGGAAAGAAAAAGAAAAAATAGAACAGCCAAGCGTGTAATGAAAAGAAACTATTTCCGAACTAGTAAGTAATAAAAGCATTAAAAATGCATATTGTGTCTCAATGTTCAAAATACATTTTGTTTTTAAAGTCTTAGTCTTTTCATTTGACTGTTTTTACCTTTTAAATTTAATACTAGTGTTCTGAAAGTAACATATGAAAATTTAGCATATTTTTGTGCATTTTAGGTGGTCTGTCTGAATAAAAACGTCACCGTGTTACAAATTTGATATTAAGAATATATTCAGGAATAAAGATGGTAGGAAAACAAACAATCTGAAACAAACCCACTAAACAATACGGATCAAAGACAGAGTTTCTCTTCCGTGTCTCCGCAGTTAGATCTTTGATAATCAATACATACCGACGCTTTATATAACGTAGACGCTGGATCATATTGAATAATGCCTAATTTCAACAACTAGTACTATTTAGTTGCATGGTGCCTGAATATATCAGGAAGAGAGCCTCTCTAACACATCTTAAATGAGCTAAAGAGAATATTTTGTTAAGTCATTTGATTTATTCGAATTTCGCCAATTTTTATCATGGACTATTTTACGGTTGACTGAAATAGTGTTTAGAATATGTAATACTGTTTTTAATGCATTTAGAAAAGGACATTTAATGAGCACATGCAGTTTTTGCAAGTTTTTGTAAGGCAGTGAACAATTATAAACAAAGTATATTTTGTCACAAAATCAAAAATTTAATAAATATTACTTATTGTGACCTACTCGATTATACAACTGTGTGTGTGTTTATGTATGTGAATATTTATATATAGAGAGTAAGTACCAGACTTAAAAGAAAAGTATGATCACTGCTGTCGATTTGTGTGGCTAAACCTTTAAGGTTATGTCACAACGAGCGAACGAGTGAAACAAGTAAAAATATAAATACATACATAAGAACCGATGTGACTGTGCGCTACGAAATGGAATGTAGTCTAAGATCGAACAGCTTGTCAACAATATTTCAAGCATAGCTTGAATATTTGTATGGCTAAACCGACATTTTACATCGTAATATGTTGTCCTGTATGTTTGGTTTGCGCGATAATGGTGGCGTTTTTATTAGCTGGTCAAACGACTACGCATAGAAGCTTTAGGTGTCTTAATCCAATGTAGATTTTTCAATAGAACGCGAAAATTTAACGTTTACATCTGAAATGTAATCCACAAACTTAATTTTAAAATTATCTCGTGGATGCGTGGTAAGAACCTCGCTTTCCAACCGCCTGGTTCTCTGTTCACTCCCACTGCGATTGGGTATTTATGTATATATTTATGGTGGGAATGTATATGTTAATGTGTTTGTGTCTTTGTGTTGGTCCTTTACCACCGATTAACAAGCGATGTATGCTTTGTTTACATCTCCATAACTTAACAGTTTGGTGTAAGAGAAAGATAAAATAAATAGCAGGCTTTGAAAATTAAGTACTGGAGGTGGTTCATTCCACAAAAAACCCTTCAACGCGGTGACCCAGCATGACCGCAGTCCAATGAAAGAAAAATTATAAGATTGCATCCTTGTGAATCGAGAATATTAAGTTAGAAATGTTAAGTCTAAATGTATTCTGATAAAACTAAATTAATCAGGTAAAGAGTGCGACCCAAGAAATGCAGAGATGTCTTCAACCGGTTGTTAATCAGTATAATCATTTCAAACTGAAGATAATCACGTAAATACTAGCATTCAAAGGTTTCTATTAATAACGAATGAATATAAAGAGTTGTAAAACAGAAACTATCTCTCTTAATGAAATATATAATGCCCGGAAATTTATATTTGTCAGGGCAAACGACATCATTCTGCTTTGAACTGTTTATAAAGTAATGCCTTTCTACAAGGTACTATGGTATATTGAAGAGTTGACATTATAATTGGCATCTAAGATTCATGAATGAACAGAGTTTTTGATGTTTTTGCTATTCTCCCACAACAAATAAACTCAAACACTACTCATTTTAAAAACAGAGTACCTTACCACATCTTTTGTAAACATGAGTGGAACTCAACTAGTGACCACACCATCGCTCTAAATGCTGAGCGTTACAATCACAGAGGATATGCCCTGCCGAAGGTACACCTTTGACATAATTTGGGCGCGCGTGTGTGTGCGCGCGTGTGTGTGCGCGCGTGTGTGTGCGCGCGTGTGTGTATGCGGGCGTGTGTGTGTGCGTATGTGTGTCCGTGCTTGTGTGTGCATGCGTGTGTGCCTGTCTGTCTGTCTGTGTACATATGTATGTGTGTGTGCTTATGTGTGTGTGTATGTGTGTGTGGGGGGGGGGCGTGTGTGTGTGTGTGTGTGTGTTACGAGTTTAAACTCAATTTCTGTCTCCTAAATTCTAATCACGATATCCCATACTGCCGGAGGATACGGAAAAGAAACGTACCCAGAAAAGCATGCTTTCTGATCGAACATGCTATCTTGTGGTTTTGTCATTGTTAAGCTATATACTTAAACACATCATTTGGTTGAAACAATAAAGTGCGGCTACTGAACGTGTGTGTGCTAATTTTCTGTCCATTACAAAAGAGAAAAATATAATCAGGTACCCATTTGATGAAGAATCAAAGTGACTTCCAAGTGATAACGAATCGATACACTATCTCATTGACCTAAATACAGTTTGGCCAATTTATCATGCACTTCCTATTATATTTCAACATTATTTATTTGTTCTACCATTCAAATGTAGTCATGATATTTTTCTACTCATATCTATAATAATTGCAATCTATCAGTGCAGCTAGGGGATAATATAATTTCAACAATCTCGTTATCTATATAACAATTCACCTAAATATTTTCCTCATTGGAATTCTCACTGAATATTCTCTCTCCCCCTCTCTCTCTCTCTCTCTCTCTCTCTCTCTCTCACACACACACACACACACACACACACACACTCCCTCTCTCTTCCTCTTTCTCTCCCTGTCACTAACTCTCTGTCTGTCCTGTCACATACATAAATATGAGTGTGTGTGTGTGAGAGTGTATGTATGTAATTGTGTGTGTATATTTGTCTGTATGTATAAATATATGTATATATATGTATATATATATACGGAAACACGCGCGCATATATATATATATATATATATATATATATATATATATAATCAAAAAGTGATTATATCAGTGGCCTAGCACATATCAGTGACCGTATAATATATGTTGTATGTTTTTTTTTAATTATGTAATTATATTTCATAAATATTTTATAATTATATTGTATAATTATATGCTTTTTAAAAAACATTTATATATATATATATAATTACATATATATGTAATGTCCAATGTAAGTGTGTTTGTGTGCGCATGACACCAAAAGAACCTCGGTTTCACCCAACTGTATATATACCTCAGTGTGTATGTGTGTGTGTGTGTGTGTGTGTGTGTGTGTGTGTGTGTGTCATTATTCAGTTTTATTTCAAGATTCCTTGTCAATAGAAAAAAATCCGGTTTCTAACCTAAATCCAAAGTTCCTTCACTGGAATTTTAACATGAACGTGGTATTTTTGTATGCATATATACGTGCAGGCTTGTATGTTTTGTTTTATGCTTGTATTCTCATGCATATTACTTTTATATCTAGATATGCACCTATATGCTAAAATGATAAGCTTCTGGAAAGTTTTACAGATTTTTACAGTTTCACTGATGGCTTGGATCTGTAGTCTTCCAATCAGCTTTCTCATTTCTGGTTTTTGAGAAGCCTAATTGCTCAAGATTGGTATTTAGGCAGTGTGTTACATACCCCAATGACCCAGTAATTATAGGTATAGACCTAAACTTGTAATCCGGATAGAATAACTGCAGATTTCTCAATAGTTCAAAGTAGGTATTCTGTTTTTCACCGACCTTCAGTTTTATATTAACATCCGCTGGACAGCTGATTTCTACAACTATAAACAGTTTCTTTTCTCTATCCCAAATCATTATATCAGGTCTCTTCTATAACGAGTTCGTCTATAACTACAGCTAGAAAGAATCTGTTTACCTTTGGAGCTGTTGTTTTCGTTTTGTTCTTCCGTTGTCATATGCTGCTTGTAGTGACTCTCTGCTTGGTAAATTCAACTTTCAGTCGAAAATCACTAGAATCATTAATAAAACGCTCCTTTAGTTAATCCACCTGAAGATTTACCAGTGATTTAACAGAGCTGATAGTTGCGGTTTCAGTGTTGGACATTGCATTCATCGTATTGTCGATAAATAGTCTCCCACGCCAAATATGCGATTTGTCGCTTCGAGAATGTATGCATGTATGTATAATACTTTCTAAAATATTAAGGTATGATACAACGCAAATTTTCAGATTTTTTACCTTACAGTACGCAGAACTTGAATGTCACTTTGAAAATTTACCATGAGGTGGTGTTAGCGGGAACAAGAATTAGCTGACGTTCTTTCAGGCTTACTTCCGAACATTCCAATTTCAAAGTCCAATTTTTTTCATCACTAATTTTACTTCCTCTCCATTGTCGACACAGTCACTGGCAACATGCGTTAATTTTTTTAAGTACTAAGATAGTGGGTCACCGGAGAGAATTTCACATATGTACGTTTAATAAAATACGTTAGACTAAGCTGTGATAAAATATCTTGTAATTAAACAACAGAGGGATCTCGGTGCAGAAGGGACTAAAAGCATTTACAACTCATTCTTCTTTAATCTTCAATGCATTTTATTTTCAATTATCAATTATATTTCTATAATTTCTCTTTTTCAGTCGCCTTTTTCGTTGACTTGATCCTTCTGTCAATCAGCTTCCGCGTATGCGTGTGAATCTGTATATCTGTGCGTTTGTTCATGTATGAACATATATATATATATATATATATATATATATACATACATCTGCGCATGCATATACACGCGGACGCATGCATGCGCACACATATATAGACACATACACACGCGCACACAAACATATATATATATATATATATATATATATATATATATATATATATAAATATATACATATATATATATATATATATATATATATATATATATATATATAAATATATATATCAATTATTTCAAGAATATAAATACCTCTGAAAGGGTTTGTCAGCATTCAAGTTTTCCAGTTTTATCCACTGTATCAGTAAAATACTAAAAGATGTTATTTTCACATTGACGGATATCGGCATATCACCATTTATATAACTAGGTCACTTAAAATATAATTCATAAGTGAATAAAGAAATTTGGTGAGATTTTGTACTCTCACATTCGTATGCATGTACGCATGCATACCAGTGTGCGAGCACACACGCATGAGCATGAACATGTGCACTCGCACGCGCGCGTGCACAGGTATACACGCCGTTTATCAATCTCAATGTATACCAACCACCAATGCATACCAACCACCAACACGTACCAAATCCCAACGCTTGATTTGTGTGTGTTTACTTCAAAATGGATGATGGCTAGCATCGGGCTTGAAACTCGAGAGTACCAACGAATCTGAATCAAGATGTTTTGATCCATATATATATATGTGTGTGTGTGTGTGTGTGTGTGTGTGTGTGTGTGTGTGTGTGTGTGTGTGTGTGCGCGTGTGTGTGTACATACGCACACATTCATACAAATAGACATACAGATGTGTGTGTGTGTGTGTGTGTGTGTGTGTGTGTGTGTGTGTGTGTGTGTGTGTGTGTGTGTGTGTGTGTGTCTGTGTCTGTGTATGGAGCAGTACTTATTATACCCTCTCTCCTCTGATATCCATTTCGCTGTCAACTCAGTTTCCTGTTTCAATTCATGGTTCGTTGTTAGTTTCCGATTATGTTTCAACAAGTTTGCTTGATAACATTACTTCATATATCAGTTGCCACTCCGCCTACATGTACCTTTTCAACTACTACTGCAACTTCCACCGCTAAAACTACTACTACTACAGCTGCTGCCGCTACTACAACTGTAGCTGCTTCCCTTATTGCTGCTCTTGGATCTATGGCTGTTACTATTGTTTCTCCGGCTACAACTCACAACATCCTAAGTCAGGTCAAGGTTAATAGATACTGAGTTGTAATTGAAAGTTTGGAGAGGGATCCCTTTGAGCGATGCATCTTCTGAAATATTATCTAGGTTTTTCTGTCTTCCCTTTTTATCATGCCCAAAACTCCAACAATAGCAGTGACAGTTTTCAATTTAAGATGTCACATCTCTTATATTTCAATATCCACATCCGTTTATTTATTGATATCACCAAGTCCCTTGACAGATACATTGATAGCATTGGTTATCATTTTTATCATTGTTATATTTATCACGTCCTTTCATTGCAATACCAAGTGCAGCGTTGTGTTCCTTGGGTATGGGTTGTGGTTTGTTGTGGTACGCCTACTTTCACAGTATTGAAAGTGTTTTACGTAGAATGTGTGCATAGTAGTGCTATTTTCTGTAAGTTATATGTGTTTGTAAGTCTTAGTGTTTTCGTTATGTATTTCTCTGAATGTTCTTTTTTATTTTTTTTATGTTTTTTCTTTTTATCAAACCTAATGTGCCTATGTCAGGAACTTTTTTTCTGTTTTTACGCTGCACATTCCAGTTACCTCTATTTCCAGATCTTTGTATTTTGAAAATTTCTCTGTTTCTTATAGAGAAACATTGTCATTTGTTGATATTGACACATCTATTAGAAAGCATTTTCTTTTTCTTGGTGATCTCTGACAAGTATATCCGGACTATCGGCCTGAATTTTTCTTTGTTATTATTATCTTTGTTGTTGTTGTTGTTGTTTTTGTGGTCGTCATTATTATTATTATTATTAATATTATTATTATTATTACTATTAATATTATTGTTCAGTAGTTTTATTTTTATAGCGTGCTTTCACTTCACTGCCGAGCGCAGCTCTGTCTGCCTTGGGTATGTTCTGTGGTTTGGTGTGATGCTCTTATAGTTACTGTATTGAAAGTGTTTTACGTATGATGTGTATGGTGCCTAGTAGTGACATTTTCTGTATATTATATATATTTGTTAGTCTTTGAATTTTTATTATATATTTGTCTGAATATTTTTTCTCATACCGATATTGAATATTTTTTTATCATACCGATAATTCCTATTATGATAGGAATTATTTTTGTTTTTAGATTCCACATTTGAGGTACCTCTGTTTCCAGGTCTTTGTATTTTGAAATTTCTTTTCGAGAAACGCTGTCATCTGTTGGTACTGATACATAAATTAGAAAGCATTTTCTTATTGAGGATCTCTGACAACTATATCTGGACTATTAGCCTTAGTTTCTCTATCTGTGTATATTGGCATATCCCATGGTATGGTTGCTTTCTCATTTTCTGTGACCTTTTCTCGCGTATGCCTATACCATCTTTTTTCTGTCGTTTTTCCATAGTGTTGGTATAGCTTCCAGTGTATATGTTGGTCCTAGCTCTGTCGTTTCAGTGAATATATTTCTCCTTAGACAGGACTGGGCAGCCAGAAACAAATATGATTTATTGTTTCTTGTCTATCTCCACATACTCTGCAGTTACTTGTTATATTTCTTTTCCTTATATGTTTTTGGTAATTTCTGGTAGCGAGGATTTGGGTTTTATGGTGCAATTAAAAATCTTTCAGTCTTTTCTTTGAGTCTTGAGGTTCTCAGCTATTGTTAGATAGTTCCTTTGTCTATTTCTTTTGCGTTTAGTTTAACCTAGTATTTGCAATGAAGGGGTTTTTCTTGCCATCGTCTTATCATGATCCGTTGCTGTTCCAGTTTTTGTTTGGATTTAATTTTTTTACAGCTTTTGTTTGTTTTTCTTCTTCATAGTTGTTAGTTAGTATGATTTCTTGTTTGTATTTGTCAGCTTCCTTAAAGACTGAAAACAGTTTTTTATGTTCGTTTTTTTTTTGTTTGTGGCTATATGTATTAGTTTTCCTTGCTTCTGAAGTAGGTATTTTGTAGTCCTATGGCGGTTATATTGTAATAGTTTTCTAGCTGCATAAAGCCTCTACCACCTTTTATATATCGTAAATATCACTTTTCTATGTCAGATTTTGCGTGGTGCAACCTAAATCCTGTCGTTATTTTTCTTGTTTTCCTGTCTATTTTGATTACTCCATTTTCTGTCCAGTTAAGGATGTTGTAATTTTAACTTATAACTTGGACAGCTAAAGTGTCGTTATCTATTATCTTGTTTTTCGCATTGAGCTTTGTTTTCAGTATTAATCTAACTCGTCTATAGTATTCATTTTTTATTTTCTCTTCACATTTGAGTTTGTTGTATCGTATCTAGTTCATTGATTCCTAAGTATTTGTATGTCTGGCTTGGGTCTAATTCTCTTATTTCATTTGCGTTATCTAGTGTGATGTTACTACACTTAACTAGCTTTCCTCTTTCTAAGGTTGATTTGGTACATTTTTCTAACCCAAATTTCATGTTTATTTCTTTGGTAAATCGATATACTGTCTGTAGTAATGTTTCCAACTGTTTATCAGTGTAGTTTTAGGTCATCCATATATAAGAGGTGGCTGATTGTTTTGCCGTGACAGTTGTATCCGCATCCATTTCTGTTTAGCATGTCAGATAAAGGTGTCAGTGACAAGCAGAAAATGAGGGGAGAGAGCGTGTCTCCCTGGAATATTCCTCTTCTAATGGGGGTAGTTTTGGTTTTTATGAGTATCTCTTTTGTCTGGAGCTGTAGCACTGTCTGCCATTTATTCATGAAATGCGTTATATATTTATGATTATTGGTGCTACCTTGTTCATGTCTAGTGTTTCTAGGATCCATGTGTTGGGAACGTTATCAAAAGCCTCTTGGTAATCGATCCAGGCCATACTTAGATCCTTCTTTCTACGACTGTCTTTAGTTATGGCTTTATTGATCATTAGTTGATCTTTACAGCTGTATGAGCCCTTGGAGCATCCTTTCTGCTCTTCTGGAAACAGTTTGTTTTCTTCCAATGTTTGCTCATTCCCAGCGATATTATTGCAGTAAAGGTTTGGTAAATTGTAGGGAGACAAGTTATTGGTCTGTAATTCAGGGGGTTTGCCGTGTCAGTGGATTTAGGATTTAGGATAATTTTTCCTTCCGTGAGCCATGCAGGCATTATCTCTGACTCTGCTATTATGTCACTTAAATTTCTCAACCAGCTTTTTGTGTGTTCCTGTCAGATATTTTAACCAGAATTTGGGGATCTTGTCATGCCCGGGTGCCTTCCAGTTTCTTAGTTTATGCAGTACCTGGGTAACCTCTTCAGTTGTTATTGTGGTCCAAAGTTGTTCAATTGTGTTCATTGTTTTGATAGATCTTTTCTGAGGTTGTTCCTTTGCCGACCATATTTTTTTCCAAAATTCTTCCACTTCTGCTGTTGGTGCTTTATTGATGTCTATTTTATTTTTGCCAAGTTTTTGGAAGAATCTTTTGGGGTTGGAGTTGAACTGTTTGTTTTGTTCAACGAAACATTGGCGTTTCTCGTACAGGCGGATCCATTGTGCTTTGGCGAGGATATCATGCTTTAGCTATTCTTTTACCTCAGGTATACTTTGTTTGTAAAGTTTGTATTTTCACAGTATTTTTGTTTTCTTCTTGTTCCTTAGTAGTGTTGATTGTCTACTAACTTCGTTAAGAATTGACAGATATTTTCTCTGGTTTTCTATTTTTTCTGGATATTATTTATCCACAGGGTTTTTTGGGGAGGTGATACTCCTGTTTGGATGTGTTTAAGGGAGTATCCAGCTTCTTTTGTGACCACAGAGGATACTGCATGTATCATATCATTTGACCTGGTGATATTGACATTTGTTTCTGTGGCTATTAGGTCTGTGACGGCCAGGTTCATGCTGTTTATTATTGATGTTATTTTAGTATCAATTTTAATTTGTGGGAGGTACAATTCGGTGGTCCATACTGAGATCTGTGGCTTTCAATTCTTCGATTATTGTCATTTTTAGAGTATCATAATCATTAGGTTTACCTTCACTGTTTCCAGGTTTTAGATTTGTTTCGGACTGCCTCCCGTTCAGATTTTTGTCTGTATTCTGGTTTGGTGTATTTTGCTCATCATTATACATTCCTAGTCAGGTTTTGTCTTTCGTTGTTTACTTCGCTTTTATTGAAAATGATACGCTTATCTTCGTGTTTTACAGTCCCAGTGCTTATGATATTATTTGGCATTGGTGTGCGGTTAATATCTACATTTACCTGATGTATTTTTCCTTTTAAGTGTTCTATTTCTATTTCTGATATTTTCTGTTTTGAGAATATATAGGGTTCATTGCTGTATCCAAGTCTTTATCTAGGTTATTTTTCTTTCAGATTTTATATGTATATGTTGTGTTCCGTTCTTTGGGTAGAGCACTGCTGTAAAATAAGCGTGTAGGATTGAAATATATTCCTCACGCATCCATTTATGCTTTTTTGATTTTATTTGCAAGACATGAGGAATAAGTCCGGCCCTTTATTTTGACGGTCATCATTTTTGTAGGGTACCAGTCCGCTCATTTCTGGCGTTAAATGGTTTTGCACTTGTAAATTCGCGTACTTTTTGTGTAACAAGTTTAAAGTACCTACTTCCCGATTGTAATTCTTGAATCGAATAATACAGGTATTATTCAATTTATTTTCAATTGTTTGTGCATGGTGTTTGTGGACAGAGATAGGCTGGAGTTCCTTGGATCGTAATGTGGCGAACGTGTTTATATGTGCTGTCCGAGCAACAGAGAAGATACATAGTTAAAATACATCATTTCATTTGAAAAATAGAAATAATTTTCAATGAGTATTACTTAATCGGATATAGTCCAACACTTTGTCAGTTATTGTTGGCTCCATATGATGTCTTTATTCCCGATGTTTTTGGATAAATTTCGGAGCAGTGTTTTATCGCTTTCACATTATTATTATTATTATTGTTCAGTAGTTTTATTTTTATAACGTGCTTTCACTTCACTACCGAGCGCAGCTCTGTGCGCCTTGGGTATGTGCTGTGGTTTGCTGTGGTGCTTTTATGTTTACTGTATTGAAAGTGTTTTGCGTAGAATGTGTGCAGTACCCAGTAGTGCAATTTTCTGTATGTTACATATATTTGTAAGTCCTGGTATTTTTGTTATGTATTTGTCTGAGTATTTTTTAATTATACCTAAGGCACCTACTATGATAGGAATTGTTTCTGTTTTTAGACTCCACATTCGAGTTATCCCTATTTCCAGGTCTTTGTATTTTGAAAGTTTTTCCATTTCTTTTCGAGAAACGTTGTCATCTGCTGGTATCGATACATCAATCAGAAAGCATTTTTTTCCTTCATGATCTTTGACAACTATATCTGGTCTATTTGCCTTAATTTCTCTATCTCTGTGTATTGGCATATCCCAGAGTATGGCTGCTTTCTCGTTTTCTGTGACCTTTTCTGGCGTGTGTTTATACCATCTTTTTTCTGTTGTTATTCCATAGTGTTGGCATAGCTTCCAGTGTATATAGGTCCCAGCTCTGTCGTGTCTGTGAATATATTCCTTCTTAGCCAGGACTGGGCAGCCAGAGATAATATGATTTATTGTTTCTTGTCGATCTCCACATATTCTACAGTTACTTGTTATATTTCTTTTCATTATGTGTTTTTGGTAATTTCTGGTGGGGAGGCTCTGGTCTTGTGCAGCAATTAAAAATCCTTCAGTCTCTGCTTTGAGTCCTGAGCTTCTCAGCCATTGCTGGGATTTTTCTCTGTCTATTTCTTTCGCATTTAGTTTTATTATTATTATTATTATTATTATTATTATTATTATTATTATTATTACTACTACTACTACTACTACTACTACTACTACTACTACTACTACTACTACTACTACTCAGGCGGTGAGCTGGCAGAATTGTTAACGGCATTTCGCCCGTCGCTACGTTCCGCCGAGGTCCACTTCGCCATTTTTCCTTTCGGGATCGATAAATTAAGTACCAGCGAAACACTGGAGTCCATGTAATCGACTAGTCGCCTCCGCCAAATTTCAGGCCTAGTGCCTATACTAATACGCAGTGGCTGTGAACCCGGAACCGTGTGGTTGGTAGGCAGGCTACTTACCACACAGCCACTTCTACGCCTATATATATATATATATATATATATATATATATATATATATATATATATATATATATATATATATATATATATATATATATATATATATATATATATATATATGTATATATATATATATATATATATATATATATATATATATATGTATATATATATGTATATATATATATATATATATATATATATATATATATATATATATATATATATATATATATATATATATATATATATATATATATATATATATATATATATATATGCATGCCCAATTGATGGCCTATAAGATGCACGTGTGCATAGGACGCACCCTAGCCTTGGCTATTCCTTTGTAAAATAAATTACCACTAAAATAATGTTTTAATTCCTCCACTTACCTTTATAACTTCATGTTATTACCTGTTATTATAAGTAATTTATTGCATCCACATTCGATATAAACATAGCGCAGGCGATTGTTCACCAACAGTAGACAGCACACATTTTGTAAACATGCATACCATTTTGTAAACATGCATACCATTTTGAGCGAGTTTTGAACCTACAATGAGTGCATTGGACGTAGGGGGATTTTGGGGTAAAAATAAAAAAGGTGGGTCTTACAGGCCATCAATACAGCATATATACATATATATATATATTTCCATATATATATATGTATATACGTAGGTATGATTACTAACTATATTGTGTATCCTATACTTAATGTGACGAAGAGTTGTGAAATACGAACAAATACGTGGGAAACTGAAAACTATACCAAAAATGCATAGAAATAAAACAAAATTTGTTAATATAAATAAGCACAAAGCATAAATTTTAATAAAATCAAAAAAAATAATGAAGAAAATATAAATGTTAAGTGCCATGTTGAATATGAAACCTTATTGATTGGTTAATAAAAGAATCGTTATTACTACCTCTTCATCTTCCCCACCTATCTCTCTCTTTCTGTAAATACACATGTACGTAAACTATGTCAATTGTAGTTGTCCCCTTGCTATTATCAATATTTCATGGATGGCGTCGATTACAGTGTGTATATAGTTGTTTTATTTATAAACCAAACAACCAATGGCAACATAGTAAGCAAGATTTATATTTGTAGTAAAGGTATAGGAGAGACTTCATTACCTGATATTATATCCAGTCATTAACATCAATTATTTCTTTTTATTGGTTTCAAATGTTGGCAGAAGACAAGCAAATTCGGAGGAGAGAGTAGATCAATTACATCGACCCTATTCCTCAATTGGTAAATGTTTTGTCGATAGCGAAAGGATGAAAGAGTTCAAAAAGAATTTGAACTCAGAACGTAAAGATGGACTAAATGGCATGAAGCAATTTTACCAACGTGTAGAGACCCTCCAGACACACACACTTGTATATACATATGTATGTATATACTTGTGTTCTTCTCTGCCTGTATGAGTACAAATAAACATGCATATCTATATATATATATATAACAGTAACATCCACCCTTAGGGGTCAGCCACGTTTAAGTGGCAAATATACTTCACCTTGTCGTGCAGTTACTGTTAATACATCGTTCAGAGATTTAACGTTGCTTATATATATATATATATATATATATATATATATATATATATATATACATGTATATATAGACACAAAAATACATACACATAGATACACACACATACATATATATAGTAATATTTGTGTATAATACACATACACACACACACACACACACACACACACACATATATATATATATATATATATATATATATATATATATATATATATATATATATATATATATATATATATATATATATATATATATATATATATATATATACATATATGTATGTGTATATACTTTATTATTATTAAAGCTACAAAAAACATCTCAAACATATCACGAAAAACTGTTACTCAGAGTTTCACATTCCCGTTCGGAAACGTGATACTCTGAGTAGCAGCATTTTATCATATTTTTTAGATGCTTTTGCAGCTTAAGTAATAAAAAAGTGTGTGTGTATTATACACAAATATACACACGTACACAATTTTTTTTACCTGTGTATGTATTATATAAACAGATTATACTTTTCTCTTGTAGGCAAAAGGGCTGAATTATTTTAGGAAGGGGGCAGTCGATTAGACCGATCTCAGTACGCAACTGGTACTTAATTTGTCGAACCCCAAAAGAAGGCAAAGTCGACCTCGACGGAATTTGAATACTGAACGTAAAGACAGTCGAAATACCTATTTCGTTATTGCCCACAAGGGGCTAAACATAGAGGGAACAAACAATAACAGACGAACGGATTAAGTCGATTACATCGACCCCAGTGCGTAACTGGTACTTAATTCATCGACCCCGAAAGGATGAAAGGCAAAGTCGACCTCGGCGGAATTTGAACTCAGAACGTAACGGCAGACGAAATACCGCTAAGCCTTTCGCCCGGGGTGCTAACGTTTCTGCCAGATCACCGCCTTATTATATGAGCAGAATATTAATTCTTCAAATTTACTGTAACATCAAAAAGAATATTAATGTTGTAGTGATAACAAATATAATGTCCACTTGGCCCTAATACATGAATGTTCATATAGCGTTACTTAAATAGTATTGGTATTTTCAGAGCCCTGCGGGAATCATAAGCATAGAATCATTACTAAGTTTGACGAAATGATGACTTCGGCCAACATTGATTTTATAACATACACGCACGCGAAAACAACTTGCTTTTATACGCATTACTACCACACACACATACACACACATATATATACATACATATGGGTGATCGTGTGTGTGTATATATATATGTGTATGTATATATATATATATATATATATATATGTGTGTGTGTGTGTGTGTGTGTGTGTGTGTGTGTGTGTGTGTGTGTGTGTGTGTGTGTCAGTGTGTGTGTACATACATATATATACACATATACGAGGTTCGGCTGAAAAGTTCATAGGCTGACCAGTATACACTCATAGTATGTGACTAAATGACGTTTGTTTTTCAACATAATCTTCTTTGCGGTCCACAAACTTCCTCCATCGGTGTTTTAATGGCCTCGAGCACATTAATGAAGAATCTTTCATTCTGTTGGTCAAATATATCACCAACAACATTTAGGACATCATCACACTGCGATACTAATTTCCAGCTAATTGTGTTTTCATGTTGGGCAACAGATAATAATCAGATGAGTTAAAACAAGAGAATAGGGAAGCTGATCAACCAGGTCAAAGCCACAGCCATTGAATCTGCAGAAAGGAAATTGTTTTTAGTAATGTTTGAAAAGTTGAACAATGAAAGCGCTTACACACAATGCGATAAACATCTTACCCAAGTGTTCATACCGTTCTCTTTTTAATTAATTTTTTTTTTGTAGTAATTAATAACATTTAAGAAAATCTTTCTTTAAATACTGTGGTTGTATCAAGTATTTTTTGCAACAACTTTTAAATATAAATCTATATATATCGTCATGTCTTGGTAATGTGATATGTTTTGCTTGTATTAAATAGCGTTATACACAGATGCACAGATTTTCTTAAAATCTTCTGCAGGTTCGCTTACAAGCGAATGCATGAACATTCACTAGTGAAACTGCTTTACTTCACATTTTTCTATAACACCTCTGAAGTAAGTGCACTACATAAGAGAAAATAAAGTCTTTTATAACTTTTATGTACTTATTTAGGAACTCGTGTGTGCATTTATATATATATATATATATATATATATATATATATATATATATATATAACTTCTTACAATTATATATATATATATATATATATATATATATATATATATATATATATATATATATATATATATATATATATATATATATATATATATATATATATAGTTGTATATATATATATATAGTTGTAAGAAGTTATAGAAAATACGTATCAAATTTATAAAAATGTATTAGTGCACAGTGTTACGTAATTCTGTTCCAACACTAATTGGCAATTCAAAGTCTATGCGTGATTTATATCTGACGATTGAGTGATTTATGAACAGGCAGACTCAGAAACAAGGCGTGTCTCTTAAACTAATGAATCACAACTAGTCTCAAACGTGAAGTCTTCTGTTGTTAACTGAGGAGGTTTACTGTGGATATTCTGTGTTCATAATTGTCTAAGAGGTTGGTTTTGTAGTTAATATTTAAAATAATTAAGCACAGCTATATATACATATGTGTGTGTTTGTGTGTGTGTGTATGTGTGTATGTGTGTGCGTGTGTGCTTGTGCGTGTGTGTTGTATATGTGTATACGCACATACGTACATAACAGTGTATGTATATGTGCGAGTGGATCAGAACAAAAAATATATGTATGTGCAACACGTTGTAAGCAACTCACGAACATGTATACACAAAAATATGAGCATATGTGCCCTGCACACATGTTTTCAGAGAGAGAGAAAGAGAGATAAACTCGTGTACATAAATAACTTGCAATTACGTACGTGTTGTAAAGTTTCTGTTTTCAACGTTGCTACAGGAAATTGTGCGGTAAAAAAAATATATATATATATAATGTATAATTTTCTTGAAACGTCAATATACATACACGTACACAAACATATAGACAGGTGATTAGATTTGTTTTTACGTATATATATATATATATATATATATATATATATATATATATATATATATATATATATATATATATATATATGCACACATTTGGACGTATATGTGTATATGTATGTATGTGCGTATGGATGTATGGATGCATGTGTGTGTGTTTGTCTGTATGTATGTATGAATGTATGTATGTATATATGCATGCGTGTAAGCATATATTATTGTATTATGGAATGGAATAAAAGTATAAACAAACAAGCAACCGGTATCAGGTCAGGTTAATGCTCTTATTCTATTATATACGTACTCTGCCTATCTTCATGCAGCAATTACATCCCTACTATTCAAGCTGGAGATTTAGTAAAAAAATCAGCCTGAGTACTAACTGTATGTAACTATCACCTGATGTCACTAATGCAATAGTGCTGTATGTAAGTATGTTTATATGTATCAGAATCCAGATTATCTGGATATTGTAAATTCAGTGTTTGCACATCATACCAACCACCACACTACAAAAATATCAGCATGAATTTGTATCATTAGTATATAATATTAGCAAGATCTTCTTTAAGTGTAATCGTAAATATTTTCTTACATATCAACTGTACTACCAACTCTACCAACATTATTTTTCTTCTCGCAAAATCAATCTTAGTTCATCTACATCTATATATCACTGACCACCGGGTGAAAACTTCATATCAATTATGAGACACCAATATGAATTGCGTTCATAATACATAATAGTCACACAAATGCTTAATATTATAGTTCTATATCAACGTCGTCAGTCAGCGCCATGAGAAAATTACATTGAATTTCAAAAGATGCAGATGAAGATAACAACGCTTCGTTGTCAGTATATGTTTGGAACTCTGATGAGAAATTTAAGACAGATTGTTCAAAAGTGAAAAATGAAACAGTAATATAGTTAGGCGAATTTCGTGTCTGTTATATGGACTTTCGAAATATATACTACGTATATGTTTACAATAAATATATTAACCTTGGTAAGTAAACTGAATCGATATGTTGGCACCAAATTAAATTTACACTGTAAAACGCTATTCTTCCCAATAATTTATATTTTGGTTTTTCAGCAATAGGAAAATTATGAACGAGAAAATGAAATTTTTTGTAAATACTATTAATGCCCAAGAACTTGCCTCATATTTTCTAGAAAATCTGAATACTTTTCTGTTTTTCTGGTACAGTCCTTCTTTTCTACCATCTAAATATTTCCTTTTATCGTCATCGAAAATGATAATGCAAATATCCTAAGGGATTTTATGATTCAGTGCGACCATGAGATAGCGAATAGAAAGCCAGACATAGTCTTAATTGAGAAAGAAAGCAAACTATGGTGGATCATAGATATAGCATACCTAAGTGACAACACGGTATGCGATAAGGAAGAAAGAAAAGTCAATAGATATCAGGTTAGCTTGGGAAGTTAAGCAGTTGTGGTCGATGCAAAAGGTGGTAGTAGTACCATAATTGTCGGAGCCCTGGGAACTGTGTCGAGAAGTACATGGAACAAATAGGGGCTGCAATAAGGTGGAGCACTTGTAGAAAACAGCACTGTTTGGAACCGCTCGAATACTCTGGAAGGTGCTCGAAAAATGACAGATGTTACTTTAGTTCACTGGTTGTGAGCAGCTGACACCGTAGTACATCTCCAGCGTTAGAAGCTGTGCAAAAGTAATAATAATGATGATGATGTTAACAATAACAAGAATACTCAGAGATCACAAACCTCCGCCAAGGCAACACCAACACTTTCTCAATGATTGGCCTGAGATGATTTTTAAAATGAGAATATCTGAAATAAACTCGACTGCTCTCACAAATGAGAAAACTAAAAATGAACCCGACCGCTCTCAAAAGTTAAGCAAAAAAGAAACACGGGAAAAATAATCCAGAATCCTTCTCCGGCTCCGGATCGATCCCAGAATCTAATCAGTCAGAAGGACAAACATCTATGAAAGTTTCACCCGAAACCATCCAGGGGTTTTTGAGATACCTTGTTCACGGAAAAAAACAACACGACTGAAAAACAATACATCCGCCTTCGTTAGGGCGGAGGTAATAACGGTTTCAGATGTAGGAATGATTGCAGAGCAACGTAAAAGGAAGTATTTCGCTCAAGAACACAACACACCACTCGGTTTCGGAATCGAAACTGTGATCTCGCGATCGTGAGTGCGTCACTCTATCATACATATATACATACATACATACATGGAAATCTGCAGTTACTCTATCCAGATTACAAGTTCAGGTTTATGCCTGTAATTATTGGAGCCCTAGGATATGTAACATACTGCCTAAATACCAATCTTGAGAAATTAGCCTTCTCAAAACCAGAAAGGAGAAAGCTAATTCGAGGACTACAGATCCAATCCATCACTGGAACTATAAAAATCTGTAAAACCCTCCAGAAGTTAGTGTCTAGATATGCAACTATAAGCATGAGAATTCATACATAAAACATACAAATCTGCACATACATAAATACATATATACATACGTGCATGCATATATACATACATACATACATACATACATACCCTGCAGGAGCCTTGGATCTAGGTTAGAAACCGTTTATTTCTCTATTGGTGAGAACTCATGAAATAAACTGAATAATGGCATGCATACATATGCGTATATACATAAACGTGTGTGTATGTGGGTGTATAAGAGTATGTATGTAAAATACATACAATGCAGTTTTTATAACATAACAGCACGTTAACCACATCTTTACCAATAATTTTACACCATCATAGTCATATGATGGTGTAAAATTATTGGTAGAGATGGTACTGTTACCGGATCTGTTCACCTTGAATGATCGCGAGTTATTTATTTTATACACACAGAGAGACAGACAGAGAGAGAAACAGACAGAGAGTGAGACAGAGAGAGACAGACAGACAGTGAGAGAGACAGTCGGAGAGAGAGAAGACGAAAGGGGGGAGGTGATCGGGGGAGGACGAGCTATTGATTGCGGTGATTCTTGAAACATCTCTACCAACATAGTAACAGTAAACTTCTCTTCCAAAATAGCAACTGTCATAAATACATATGCACACGCATGCGCATACACACATACACATATACATTCATACGTGCACATGTATATATGTGTGTGTGTGTGTGTGGGTGGGGGTGGGGGTGCGCATGTATGTATGTATATATATATATATATATATATATATATATATATATGTGTGTGTGTATGTGTGTGTGTGTGTATATATATATAAATATATATATATATATATATATATATATATATATATATATATATATATATATATATATATATATATATATATATATATTTATATATATATATATATATATACACACATATACATATATATATATATATATATATATTCACATAAATACATATATATATATATATATGTTTGTGTGTATAATGTATATATATATACATATACATACACGTACATATGCATATACACACACAGGATGAATTAAGATCGATTTCTGAAATATCGGACCTCCCTCACTTCGTTTTTATCTCTCTTTCTCGTATACATCTATATCCCTTGGTCACGTGGATTTCCAATACTCAGTTTCTCTTTTAACCACTCCCTTCCACTTTCTAACTCCCCCTCATCACCCACATCCTTCTATGTGTGCGTGCCTGTGGTGTTCATAGTACAACTAACATTGTAAAATATGTGCAACAATATACGCATCGATATTAGTTTCTGTTGTATGCATAAATTTGTGTGAATGTGTGTGCACGCCTGCACATGTCTTTGCACATGCGTGTGTGTGTGTGTGTGTGTGTGTGTGTGTGTGTGTGTGTGTGTGTGCGTAGCTATTTACATGTATATATTTATTAGTAGTCTTCGTACACAAATTCTACAAACAGGCACATACACAGATACACGCATATACGCAAACATACTAACGCGCATATTCGAACGCACCCACATGGTTTGCACTCACATATGCGCATTCATTCATACATTCATAAACGCTTGGGTATAAGTTGGAGTGAGTTTCTGTTATATATATATACACATCTATAAATACATACTTGCCTAAGCACATGTATACACACGCGTGTGTTCGCGCGCGTGTGACTAATTGTGTCTGTGGGTGGGTGTGCGTGTGTGTTTTAAGATTTCGCTCAAACATAGCGATAGTAATAAACTTATGTTAAAACTCAGTACACACATGTTTGAGATTGAAGTGTTAGTTGAGTAAAGAGCGTAATATGAAAATATATAACATTGAAAATATATGAAAATATATAAAATGACAAGGGAATAACGTAACAGGAATAATGTAATAAAATTCAATAGCTTACTGCAGTTTTTCCTATTGGTATAGGATGCACTGCACTTAGGGTTGAACGTTTGGGCATCATTTGCTTGTGTGTAATTGTGAGTGTGTGTGTGTGTGTGTGCGTGTGTGTGTTTGTGTGATTGCTTGTGTGAGTGTAGAGATACATACATATATATACATGCATATATGCATACACACACGCACATACATACATATATATATATACATACATGCATATATCGGTAGGGGGGTTTCTTGTCGCTGGTGTTGCGCAGAATGTATCGTTGGTGAAACATTTTTTTTATGGGGAGAAAGTTGTGTAGAATAACTGAAGTAAACTCGCGAACATTTAACTGCAATATTTATTGCTACACCGCTACACATGCATACACACACACACACACACACACACACACACATATATATATATATATATATATATATATATACAACGATAGATAGATAGATAGATAGATAGATAGATAGATAGATAGATAGATAGAATGTATATATATATATATATATAATGCTCCCAGTTCAGCATTCTGGCTTTTTTTCATTTTCCTATATATATATATATGTATTTATGTATGTATTTATGAATGTATATACGCATAAATACACTATTCATGAGTTATGTGTATAGATATATTCATTCTCATCGTCATCGGTATTATCAGTTACCTCTGTAGCGTTCCAAAATGATTTTCCATCAGTTTTAAATTTTGTTTACCTTCAGGTGACTACAAGTAGAATTTTGTTTATTCGACGGAGGAGAGTTGCTGTATTAGTCATTTTGCATGGTCTTCAAAGTTCGTATTTCTCGTTTGACTCTATCGAATTATTAGGCTCATCAGAAATTAGACTTTTCTACTTGTATCATTTATTTCTAAGTAAAGTTATGGCTTCTTCATACGATATAGCATGTTGAGCCAACTGGCATTCCTCTATCTGTTCTGTCACAGGATTTGCTTTTCTCGGTTGAGCTTAATTTGAGTTTAAGGATATGTTGTTTGTACACGTTTCAGTGCGTTATTGGAGAGCTGGTACTACTTTTTCTCACAGCTGCAACTGAGAGAGGTTTCACTATTCCCTACAAGGAATACGTTTTAAATATTTTGCTGCATTTCTCTACCATAAACCTTCTGAGTGACTTTCATCATCCATCAGATAGTTAAAGTTTAAAGATATGACATAATGTCATGTTGAACACGATAGCAGTTGTATGGGGAGATAATTCTGACGAGAATTGTATATGTGGTTCTATATAACAGGAAAATTAATTCTCCACTTTAATGCAATTTCAAAGACAATTTCACTATGCTGCAAAAAAAATCCAACGATATCTCAAATTTGCGATGTCGATAAATTTCGTTTGGTTTTCATTATTTCCAGAAAGAATGTTGTCTTTTCTAATAACGTAAGAAAGGCATACAATAAGCAAAACTTTAACGAAACTGAAATAGATTTATTTGAGCGCATTTTATCTGCAGATCACGAAATCATGATTTTCTCCCACATAATACGGCCAGCTTGAGTTGCCGTATTTAGAGAGCTCTCCTGAACAGCTGACGGTGCTGCTTACTGGCTAAACGTGTGACTTCTACGAAGATATGAAATGCAAGAAATAACGGAAAATATTGAGATATATAGTGTTTCACGAAATTCAAGTGACAATTGAAGCGACCCCATTGTTATTGCATGAAACAATAACTTAAGATTGGGTGTATAGTAACTTAAATGAAGTAGAGGTAGATGTAAAAAGAACATATGCATTAACTGAATTATGAGAGCTGAAATTTTAAAATACAGTAAGCCACACTTGTTGCAAATACATCGGATAATATACATATGTAGAAGGAAGATGTCTAAGCCTTTGATGGAACACTTTATTTACGTATTTGCTCCTCCTGAAACTTAGTTGGTGTTAACAATAATATAACAAATACAGAAATTAATTTCTCATCGTTTTTAAAAAATTGGAAATGCGAGAATACAGTTTAGTAAACTACATTAAGCTGAAATATGAAATCAAGGAATCTATGAAAGTGAAAATTGTGTGAATATCTATGATTTATATTACACTAAATCTCATTAACTGACTCAAATGAAATCATATGATGTTGGTGGCGTTCGCTATTGCAGATAATAAGATAGACACCAGGTTGATTCAGTCCAAAAAGACTTCAAAAATACACAAAAACATTGAAAAGACCAGTCGGTTCCCAAGCGTTCAAAGCACAGCCGGGTATAAATCGTGATCTATACGCTGTCAGCATGTAACTATTCGCTACATACATACAAAACAAAACTCGTTAATCATACGTCAGGACAGATGCCGACTGTTGAAAGATACGATGAACACGAAAACAGGATGCTATGACTAGAAACAAGAAAACAGCAACCGCTAAAGCATTTTTCCTTCAATATTTTATCCACGAACCGAATCACTATTTTCTTTTCATATGATATATTTTGCATGTTTTTATTTCCTTTTGAGTCATTCATTGCAATTAACCCTTTAATTGCAAAGTTGTCATGTTTTCCTTTATAATTTTGAAGCTAGCAAAAGATAAATCGTAAAGCTGACGTCATTTCAACACTTCAAACCGAACACTAAATGGGATGCTCCGTGTTAACTCCTTCTAAGTATGTATATGTTCTGCAATTATAGCTATCTATCTGTTTATATAGCTATATCTATATCTACATCTATATGTATATGTATATATAAATTATTTACATATATATATATATATATATATATATATATATATATATATATATATATATATATATATATATATATATATATATATATATATATATATATATACATATATATATATATGTATATATGTATGTATATATTTATACATATGTGTATATATATACACATATATTTACACTTACATATATGCGTGTGTGTGCATATATATATACATGATTGACCCTTGACTGAACACTATTCAATTTTTTTTTCTCCGTGTTTTTCTCCTTGTCTCCGTATTCTTTCTGTTGAAGAGCGTAGCTCGAAACGTTAAAGACTTTCCGTATTCCCGAGCGTCATACTAATACATCCTTTTGTTATTTACACCACCTGTCCTCGTCTGTTGTTTTTTCGTACATTCTCCCATATATATATATATATATATATATATATATATATATATATATACATATATAAATAAACACACACACACACACACACACACACACACACATATATATATATATATATATATATATATATATATATATATATATATATATATATATATATATATATATATATATATATATACACAGTGGGTGAAAAGTAAGTAGGCATTAAAAATTGGTAATAAAATCTATATTATTTTACAAATTTATTGAAACAAACAATACTTGTTCTTTATTATATGGTACAATGAAAGTAAATTTTCATATTTCGACGTAAGCACCGGTGGCATCAGCCAGTTTCCTCAAACGGTCAGGGATAGAATGAACGACCTTCAGAAGGACGTCATCTGGGATAGCATTGAGAATCTCTTGAATCCGTGTCTCCAAGTCCTCCAGCGTGCGATCGGTATTATAACATCCCAGCCTCGTCACTCGAGACGATGTTTTCAAACAATTCAGGCCAATCTTCATACCAACCTAGCATGAATTATCCATATTCCATTCTGTGGTCACAGTCTTCAGGTTTTAGCTCCTGCACGTAATGGGGTTTCAACAGACGAAAATTAAATCTCCGCTAATCGGGTTTGACGGCCATTTCTTCTTGCAACTTTCACAGAGCAAGTAATCAGTTCGCTTTTTATGTCTTAGTAGCAGTGAAAGGATATATGATCCTTCATGGAGCCTCCTGAACATGTAGGAATTGGGAAAGTATCTTCAAACTGAAAATCTGACCCCAATGCTTACTAGAAAGTGGACTCTACTAAAGGCACCAAGTACCAAATGGCCGCATTTAACAGAGTAGCATTAAATCTACTACGCAAGATATTCTCACAAGGAAACACATCAAATCGCCATTTTTTTTTATTAAAATGCTTTGTTTACAGTTTATACTGAAGCAATACCAGTTTTATAAGTTTATTCTGTTTCCTGTTGTTACAATGTTTTTAAGAATTATCTATAATTATTAGTTTTAAATTTTGGCAGAAAGTCAGCAATTTCAAGTGAGGGAGAAAGCCTATGACATCGATTCCAGAGTTCAACTAGTATTTATTTTATCGATCTCGATAGGCTGAAAGGCAAAGTGAACCTTGACGGAATTTGAACACAGGATGTAATGACGGACGAAAAGCTACTAAGCATCTTGCCCGGCGCAGTGACGATTCTGCCAGCCTTAATCTGAAAATTAATATTAATAAATAATGTACAGAAGAGAGTATCTTTGAGTGATGTCTAAGACTAAATATTTCTCTGGAAGCAACCGATGAATTTAAATGTAAGCCATCACTCATATGAAAACTGCTTGAAGTTTACCTTTTAACAAGTCATGCTAAGAACATCATCTAATCATCCTCATTCTGCGCCGTCTTTCATATGCTCTCTCTCTCTCTCTCTCTCTCTCTCTCTTTCTCTCTCTCTCTCTCTCTCTCTCTCTCTCTCTATCTATCTATCTCGCACACACTCACTCTCACCCTCTCTCGTCCTCTCTCTCACCCTCTCGTCCTCTCTCCCGTTCTCTCTCTCACCCTCTCTCTCACTCGCTCTCACAATACGCACATACACACACATTATATGACCATCCCCAAATATAACAATATGCTGCAGATGTTGGTGAGAGGGATAACTTCCCTTGGCAAACAGGACACAGTCGTGTGTCGATAAGCCAGCTGGAGGAGATGTCCTCCTGGGGCTAAACGCAACAGTAACATCCACCCCTAGGGGTCAGCCACACTTAAGTGGCAATATACTACACTTTATCGTGCAGTTACTGTTAATACTTCATTTAGAGAATTAACATTGCAATATAAATATATGTAACAATATATAAGTAGGTAGGTACGTAGGTACGTAGGTAGGTAGGTAGGTAGGTACGTACGTACGTAGGTAGGGAGGTACGTAGGTAGGTAGGTAGGTAGGTAATAGGTAGGTACGTAGGTAGTAGGTAGGTAGGTAGGTAGGTAGGTAGTAGGTAGGTAGGTAGGTAGGTAGTTGGGTAGGTAGGTAAGTAGGTAGGTAGGTAGGTAGGTAGGTATTAATTTGATTCAAATAGCATTATGCAGAATTTCTTCGTATTATTAAATATCTTAACCAGTGTCCATTACCACAGTGTCTATATGTGTAACACAATGTGCATCTTCATTGCTATATTTAAATGAACCTCGGTTTTTATGAATCATATAATTGACGTTTTGCAAGTTTATCATAGAGAAGTTAGTAAGTTTATGCATGGTTCATACAAGATGGTCAAGTTTAATCTATATGGCACTGGGCCTTATCTTGTCACTACTCTTCCATGAAATTAGTTGATTAAGCATTCATTAGTCTGTCATACCGGCCATGATGAAATACCACAAGGTATAGAAAATACGTATTCGCCTTTATATATATAATCCTTTATATTGAACACTCAATATTTCATCTATTCAATAAGACATATTTCATATATTCAATAAGACATTCAATAAGACATATTCCATATATTCAATAAGACATTCAATACTTTATTTCATTGTACCATCCATTTTTATTTTATTTTATATTTTATATTGTATATTCCATATTCTATATCTCACATTGGTTTTGCAGGAATATAAATAAAACATAAAAAACAGACAGTGTTGGAACTCTTTTAAACAAAATAATATATATATATATATATATATATATATATATATATATATATATATATATATATATATATATGATGTATTGATTACTTTGTAACATTTGTCAATTGTTCAGCTTTGTTTCCTAATATGCATTCACATACATATATAAAAATATATAAAAGCAGATATAGCAGGTGTATATGCGTGTGTGTTTGTGTGAGGTGGGGGGGGGGGGGTCCGGGGTCCGTATGTCGTGTGTGAAATTTTTATTATCGGGAAATATGTCACATTATACTTTGCTCTATACAGAATATTGGAACAGATAGCATAAAAAGCAACATACAGTACTCATACCATATCTATACAATTGAATTAGTGCATATTTAAGATTATGTAAGTCTGTAGCAGATCCTGCATATGATGATATTTTCACATAGTGTGTCGTACAACTGTCGTCTCGAGCAAACCAATGAATCAAAAGTATTCTGTGTTTATTCCATTTTTATTTTCTTGTATGCAGATCCCCTAGAATGCGTCTTTTTCTATGACACTATATGAATAAGGCGAGTTGGCTGCTATGTCTATTACACTGAGTAGTCTAAGGAAGTGTCTTCCATCATTTCCTGTGGTTAAGTCAAAGTAGGATTTTGGTAACAGTTGCAGTTATTTTATACTGTTTGTTTTCTGCCGTTGTTTTATTTTAATATATAACTTACCAAAATGCAGCAAACGAAATTTTCATAAGAAATGTGTTTCACTTATAAAATGTCATGGTTGTATGACAGAAGGTTTCTAAAATAGCGATCAGCATTAAAAAGCCATTGATTATTTACAATATTCTAACGTCTTTTTCCGAGAGATTATGATACATACTAAGCACGAATCTATTCATGAAGCGTAGACACGCGCGCGCGCACGCACACAGAGGTATCCCCATACTCACATACACATAAACCCATATATATACAGTTACAAAACAAAGATTCCAAATATACCAGCAGAAAAGGTACAAGAACATATACACATACAGACACACACACACACACACACACACACACACACGCACGCACGCACAAGCATATGTACATACAGGCGCGCATACACATTAGACCGATAGTTGGGAACACACACTGTATCTGTTGCATTTTTTTTTTTTTTGTTCCTCTACGAGATAGGAAAAATTTACGAAAAGATTTATGTGGAAATATTCTTTACCAAAATATGAACCAACTAGCGACAATGACAGAATCTCCTGAAATATTGCTATTTTCTTTCAGCTCCCGTTTCTAGAAAGCTAAATCATTTCCTGACTTTTTTATGAATTATATTTTTGACACACACAAGATCTACGTAAAAATGCACCTTCTTCTTTTACTACTACTGCTATACTACTACCACTACAACAACTAATAATAATAATAATAATAATAATAAGAAGAAGAAGAAGAAGAAGAAGAAGAAGAAGAAGAAGAAGAAGAAGAAGAAGAAGAAGAAGAAGAAGAAGAAGAAGAGGAGGAAGAAGAAGAAGAAGAAGAAGAAGAAGAAGAAGAAGAAGAAGAAGAAGAAGAAGAAGAAGAAGAAGAAGAAGAAGAAGAAGAAGAAGAAGAAGAAGAAGAAGAAGAAGAAGATAGATAGATACATGACCTACTATAGAGGCAACGTTATTGCAGAGACGAGTACAATCTCAAAGAAACTATCGTTTCGAGAGCAATCAGTGAACAGCTATATGGTAAGAGAGCTCTCTTACCATATTATAAATTTATTATTTCTCTTTATTGTTAGCGTTCAAATACCGCCGAGATCAGCTGTTCATTTTCCTCATTAATATAAAGTACCTGTCTGGTGCAGGAGTCGAGATAATTGATTAACCTCTCCCACAATTTCATAACCGTGCTCCTAACATTAGAAACTATTATTATTCGGATAAATTCCTTAGCAGCATTTCTTCTGATTCTTAGCGTTCTCAATTCAAATACTGCCAAGATTAACTTTGCTTTTCATCCCTCCAGGGTTAATAATATTAAGAACCACTGAAATACTGGAGTCCATATAATAGAATAAGCACATCCAACTAAAAATGTCATGGCCTCGTGCCAAAATTTGAAGCAATTATTATTTTGGTTTGGCTCAAGTTCGGTCTTGCTCCTGGTAGGAATTATATGGATAGCGGGTTACTACCTATAACCTTAAATATTCACAAGTTTCCAGCAGCCTGATAATCCTTACTGTCCCTAAGAGACAAACTTTCTGTAGGTACACTACCGGAGATTCTATTTCAGTCTCCTTCAACTATTTGTCTATATTATTGTTTACTTTTCCCAACGCACCAATTATTATATGGACGACTATAACTGTTCGCATGCTCCAAATTCTTCATATTTCAAACTGTAAGGGATTGAATTATTGTATTTCGTCTGCCACTACGTTCTGAGTTCAAATTCCACCGGGGTCGACTTTGCCTTTCATCATTTCGGAGTCGATAAATTAAGTACCAGTTGAGTTATCGACATACCTCTTCCTCCAAAATTTCAGGCCTTGTGCCTATAGTAGAAAGGATTATTATTATTATTATTAGGCGGTAGTCAAATCGTTAGCCCGCCAGTTAATGCTTAGCGGCATTTCGTCCGAAATTACGTTCTGGATTCAAATGGCACCGAGTTTAACTTTATCTTCCAATAAATTAAGTATCGACTAGTCCCCTCCCACAAAGTTTCAGGCCTTTTGCCTTTAATGGAAAAGTTTATTATTATTTACATTATTTACATTTGACGGATATTTGTCCTCATCATGTTTGTTGTTAATATACCCCTTGGGAAAATTTCGTTAAGGGGTTTTAATTATTATTATTAATATTATTCAGGCCACTGCCTGGAATCGAACTCGGACTTTTGGCGTTAGTAGCCCGCGATCTTAATCACTACACCATATGCCCTTGAGAAATTATGCAGTGAATTTTAGGGCTTACAAATGTAATATTCTCCTATCCTTCCTTAATACTGGTTCCCATATCTTATTCCTATCTGCACACGGTCTGCTTAAGAGGTTGCTGTGTCCTAGCATATGTGCTGCTTCTTTTAGTTTTCGTATTTTCCAGTGGTGTTCTCTGTCTATTATTTTAACTTCATCCCACAGGGGGAGGTGGTCTCCATTTTTCCATATATGATTTATCGATATCTCCTCGTGTCACAGCTCTGCGATGTTCTTCTATCATTATTTTGAGGCGGGGAAGCGTCTTTCACCTTTGTATAACCAACAGCAGCTGCATGGGATGGAGTACACGCAGTTCGTGGTCATATTCTCTTCTATTGGTGGTTTTACCCGAAGTTGATATTTGCGAAATCTTGTATTACTCTTGAATACGGTCCTGATGTCTTATGGGCCGCATATCTTTTGTATCTTTTCGGAGAGGCCTTTCACAAAGAGTAGACAGACTGTGGACAGTTTATTGGTTTCGTCCTCTCTTCTCTACATAATTGGAGTGGATATATGTTTTTAGGGTAGTTGTTGCTTAACAGATTGTTATTGAGCTTGATCATTTCTTCGTGGTGGGTATCACGATCGCTACTTATATTCTTTGCTCGATGTTTTAGGCACTGAGCAATCCCTGTCTTTACACTGTATGGATGGTGGGAATTCAAGTTGAGGTATCGTCCAGTGAAGGTCGGCTTGCGGTATGCAGATGTTCTGAATCCATTCTTGGTGCGTGTTAACAATGTGTCCAGGACACCTGATGAAGGCTAGAGGATATATCAGCCGAAACGTTGTTTTAACAACAAGATGAGGACAGATATCCGTCAAATGTAAATAATGTAAATAATGTACATAATTCCTCATCTCCTAAATATAGAACTGTATTATTATTATTATTATTATTGTTCAGTAGTTTTATTTTTATAACTTGCTTTCACTTCACTACCAAGCGCAGCTCTGTGTGCCTTGGGTATGTGCTGTGGTTTACTGTGATGCTCTTATGGTTACTGTATTGAAAGTGTTTTGCGTAGGATGTGTGCAGTGCCCAGTAGTGCAATTTTCTGTATGTTATATATATTTGTAAGTCCTGGTGTTTTTGTTATGTATTTGTCTGAATATTTTTTTAATATTTAGCATTGTTGTGTGACTACTATCTAGATTTTCCTGACGTATTTTTCCTTTCAATTGTTCTATTTCTATTATTATTATTACTATTATTATTATTATTATTATTATTATTATTATTATTATTATTATCATCATCATCATCATCATCATCATCATCATCATCATCATCATCATCATCATCATCATGGTCATCATCATCATCATCATCATCATCATCATCATCATCATCATCATCATCATCATTCAAAATTTGTAGTTTCAGTCAAATTTCTACTGCATCCCCTGCTATACCTCCGTGTTGCTGGTGTATGCAGCATTGTGTTTTTTCTTTGTGTTATTTTTTTACGGAGTGTGCGAACTCTTCCTGGTATTGTGTTGCGTCAGTTTCTTTATTTTTCATGGTGTGTGTTGCAGTCTTTTGTTGTATTAGTGTTTGTATTGTGTGTTGTGTGTGTAATGCGTTGGGCATGTGGCCCGCTGGTGGTAGTTTATTTCATAGTATATTTGCTGTATAGAGTGCGTCTTGTGTTTGTGGGTTGTTTTGCTTAGGTTGTATTATTGAATTGAAAGTGTCTTGTGTAGGATGAGATCTGTTTCTAGCAGGGCTATGTTTTGGATGATGTGTCGTGTTGATGATCCAACAAAAGCTTCTACGTTTCTATTCATATGATTTAAAAAACATTTTTTTTAACATGCTCAATACTCTGATTATTACAGGTATTGTTTTCATCATGCCCCACATCTTGAATACTTCAGTTTTAAGGTCTTTCTCCACATTTTTTTGGACAATATTTTGGTCAGAAGGCATTGCAATACCTATCAGTAAGCAGGCTTTTATTTTCCAATCCTTGATTATTATGTCTGGGTGATTAGATTTTATTTCTTTGTCGGTTTGAACAGGCATATACCAGATGGTTGTAGTCTAGTCATTGTCTTGTACCTTGTTTGGCACATATTTATGTCATCTATTGTCAGTTTTTATGTTGTAATGTTAGCATATTGTCTAGTAGATATAATTACTTCCTCAGTCGTGTCTGTATATATAATAACTGTGTTCTACTGATTTATAGTATACATCGGATACTCTTCATTCAAATTAAGATCACTTTGTGCTTATAGACTTACATGTAACACAATATACACGCTTACATATATGTGTTGGGATGAGAGTGTTACCATTTATTGAATTGCATTTGTGATATAAAACGGAGCAATAAAAATAAGTTAGGACGTCCTGCTATTAAAATTGTGAAGAGGTAGAATATGGAACGATAAGGAAGAGTTGGGAAGCTGCTAAATTACAACTGGGATATTAACATTTCGCCAATCTAAAATGTTGAATTCTGCAATTATTACATTGAAGAACTTAGCACGCCAAATTTCCTGGCATCTGTTTCAATAACTCTAA
>NC_142930.1:35352169-35362169 GCF_046866305.1 Octopus bimaculoides | reverse complement strand
GGCGGCGGCGGAGCGGCGGCGGCGGCGGGGCGGCGGCGGCGGGGGTGGCGGCGGCGGGGCGGCGGGGCGGCGGCGGGGCGGCGGCGGGGCGGCGGCGGCGGGGCGGCGGAGCGGCGGAGCGGTGGAGCGGCGGAGCGGCGGAGCGGCGGCGGCGGAGCGGCGGCGGCGGAGCGGCGGCGGCGGAGCGGCGGCGGGAGCGGCGGCGGGAACGGCGGCGGGAGCGGCGGCGGGAGCGGCGGCGGGAACGGCGGCGGGAGCGGCGGTGGGAGCGGCGGCGGGAACGGCGGCGGGAACGGCGGCGGGAACGGCGGCGGGAGCGGCGGCGGGAGCGGCGGCGAGAGCGGCGGCGAGAGCGGCGGCGAGAGCGGCGGCGAGAGCGGCGGCGAGAGCGGCGGCGAGAGCGGCGGCGAGGGCGGCGGCGAGAGCGGCGGCGAGAGCGGCGGCGAGAGCGGCGGCGAGAGCGGCGGCGAGAGCGGCGGCGAGAGCGGCGGCGAGAGCAGCGGCGGCGGGAGCAGCGGCGGCGGGAGCAGCGGCGGCGGGAGCAGCGGCGGCGGGAGCAGCGGCGGCGGGAGCAGCGGCGGCGGGAGCAGCGGCGGCGGGAGCAGCGGCGGCGGGAGCAGCGGCGGCGGGAGCAGCGGCGGCGGGGGCAGCGGCGACGTAGGTGGTGGTGCTGCTCCTGCCACTACTACTGTTGCTGCTGTCACTACTGCCGCCGCTGCTGTCACTGCTACCACTGCTACAACTGCTACCACCTTCACTGTCGCTGGTGGTGGTGGTGGACTTTCTACTTTCCCCTCTGCGTTTTCTCTTCCCCATCTCTTGTATTGTTTTCAGTAAAAGTTGGAAGGGGAGGGACATTTTGAGTAGTCAATAGACCTGCAGGAGGGGCAGTTTTCTTTCCCAACTCTTTTTAGATGGGCACAGCCATCTCCTTGAATTTATATGAATAAACGCTCACCGGTTTCTTATGGGTGTCGAATATAGCCCCGTGAGGGGCCAAACATACACAGTAACCTGGCGACAGGTTCCTGGTGATTCTATTGATGACTTGGAACAAAATCTAAACAGAAAAACGGCACAGAACGGGTATAAACAAATGTGTTAAACAGGACTTACTTCGAACGTCTCATGAACTCCGCAGTAAATATAATAATAATAATAATAATAATAATAATAATAATAATAATAATAATAATAATAATAATAATAATGATAATGATGATAATAATAATAATAATAATGATAATGATGATAATAATAATAATAATAATAATAATAATAATAATAATAATAACAATAATAATAATAATAATAATAATAATAATAATAATAATAATAATAACAATAATAATAATAATAATAATAACAATAATAATAATAATAATAATAATAATAACGAAGAAGAAGAAACAACAAAAGCTATAAAACAAATGAAATCCAAACTAAAATTAGAACAGCAACGAACCATGATAAAACTATGGCAAGAAAAGCCCCTACATGATAAATACTGGGCTAAACTAAATGCAAAAGAAATAGACAGAGAAAAATCCCAGCAATTGTTGAGAAGCTCAGGACTGAAAGCAGAGACTGAAGGATTTTTAATTGATGCACAAGACCAAAGCCTCCCCACCAGAAATTACCAAAAACTTATAATGAAAAGAAACGTAACAAGTAACTGTAGAATATGTGGAAATGAACAGGAAACAATTAATCATATTATCTCTGGCTGCCCAGTCCTGGCTAAGAAGGAATATATTCACAGACACGACAGTGCTGGGACCTATATATACTGGAAGCTATGCCAACACTATGGAATAACAACAGAAAAAAGATGGTATAAACACATGCCAGAAAAGGTCACAGAAAACGAGAAAGCAACCATACTCTGGGATATGCCAATACACACAGATAGAGAAATTAAGGCAAATAGACCAGATATAGTTGTCAAAGATCATGAAGAAAAAATGCTTTCTAATTGATGTATCAATACCAGCAGATGACAACGTTTCCCTAAAAGAAATGGAAAAACTTTCAAAATACAAAGACCTGGAAATAGAGGTAACTCGAATGTGGAATCTAAAAACAGAAACAATTCCTATCATAGTAGGTACCTTAGGTATAATAAAAAAATATTCAGACAAATACATAACAAAAACACCAGGAATTACAACTATATATAACGTACAGAAAATTGCACTACTGGGCACTGCACACATCCTACGCAAAACACTTTCAATACATTAACCATAAGAGCATCACAGCAAACCACAGCACATACCCAAGGCACACAGAGCTGCGCTCGGTAGTGAAGTGAAAGCACGTTATAAAAATAAAACTACTGAACAATAATAATAATAATAATAGTAACAATATAATAATTTTTTCTACTATAGATACAAGACCTCAAATTTTGAGAGATGAGGAAAGTCGATCACATCGACTCCAGTACTTGATTGGTACTAAATTTATTGACTCCGACAGGATGAAAAGCAAAGTCGACCTCGGCGAATAGCAATAACAACAACAATTACTTCATTGGCCACTCGACCGGAATACGTTAAGGACAATCAGTAAAGAAAGACAGAAGATTTCTTTAACATCGAGAAAAATTATTTCTTGGTCTCGAGAGGTCATAAGGAGTCGCACTTCGACGGGGACCCCAGTCAACTACGCCACCAAAATGTTATGTTGGAGATAATCACCTGTTAGAACTACAATATCACAGTTGCCAGGAGCCAGAGATCGAGTTAACTTATTTCCTTTTATTTTGGTTATTTACAACTATTAACTGAGTAATTTGGGATCTATTTTAAAACAGGGGCGCCGGTATTTTCTTAAAGAAACACTAACGAAACACTTTGAAACTTGGGACACTGGTAGAATGGGTCATATAAAACATCTTTACTCTTAGTCTTCTTACCAAAAAAAAGGAATTCGCAAGTTATTCCATGTTAAAGTTGTCGTATTTCTGTAATTTCAACCAATCACTGACGTCTATTCAGCTCAATAGAGTTACTGCTGCCCGGTCATAAAAATGTTATTCCCTGTGACATATTTCATCCGGTTTAATTGTAATTTATACGCATATATTGTTTATATAATAAATTACGCTGTGCGTATCTATGTGTGTAACAATTTTAGAGTTGGGATTCTAGAGTTAGGGTTAGTTTTAGGGTTAGGGTTACGGTTACGGTTAACAGTCTAGTTAGGGTTAGGGTTAGGGTTAGGGGATTAATACGATATACACCGTTACAGCGCTAACTGTTTTCATCTGAATAGACGTCAGTGATTAGTAGAAATTATCGAAATAAGACAATTTTTTTACATGAAATAAATTCGAATACAAAAGTATACGAAGTTTGAAAGTCTTTCCGTACCAAAAACACTACATAAAACATAAATGAAAACTGGCGCCCCCGTTTTAAAATAGATCCGTAATTTGTCTAAATGAATAGAGTAAATTTAAAATTTGTAGCCAAGTATCTTCCCACTCTAAGTGCACATCATTTATAAGTCTTAAATTGTTATTCGATGTTTTACATCTTACGCTAATTTAAACTACAATCAGACCTACAAAAATAACTGACTATATGTTTTATTTCTAAGATTGCTGCAACAGAATTTGCGTTGCTCAAAAGTAGCTGATAGCATACCAATTTCAGAAAAACTTGACTACATACCTTGATTAGTCATTTCCTCAAAAATGTCTTGCCTTTTCAAATGTTACATGTTATTCCATTGCGTATTATTGTTATTGCCATCAATACAACCATTTCGTACGTCTTCACGTTCTGAGTTCAAATTCCACCAAAGTTGACCTAGCTGTTTAATCCTTTCGAGTCGTTAAATTAAGTACCAGCTGGATACTGGGGTTGATGTAATCAACAAATGCGGAAGAGCGGAGGCATCGTATTACTATTATTATTATTATTATATGTTTGACTTTTGTTTTGCATTTGTACAAGTTGTATCCAAGTCTCACCCAGAGACCTCAAGAGACAACAAGTTAGAAGTTCATGTATTATTATTATTATTATTATTATTATTATTATTATTATTGCCATATTATACATTATATTAGATTATACTATATTATGTTATTAATATTATACACTACCTATACCCATCATCTCCAGATCCCTGAAATTCTCTTCCAGTAAACATTGACTTTCAAATATTCAAATTGAACTGTACCGCTGAAATCTAAACAGGATGTATAAGTCTTGGGCGCTGTACCTCCGTCTTTCTTTCTAAACCGCAAAGAAATTACTGCACGTATAATACGAACTGTTTCACTTCCATTTCCTTTTTTCATTTTCCGATTCTATTTCTTAAAGCCTGAAAGCTTTCTCTGATCAGACGATAGATATTGAGACAAATTAATATCGATGAATAACAAAAGAAGGATCAATGTGTCCCAAGAGGATAATGGTTAATCTTGAGTTTAAGCTAGGTTTGTTAAATTAGCATAACACGACAACATAAGTAATTAGATTTCACTTCCTAAATGGAGATAGAGCTTCTAGTATATCATTCTCCAATTTAGTTTGGCTGCGAGATGTCTTGATTAATATCTCTAACCATAATTTACTTTCGGCTTCCAGAAAAGCAGCTATGAAATTAATGGTTGTTCAACTTTCTGCTTCGTGCAAACTATTAAGAAATTTATTTGGAGAACTTTATTAAACGAAATAGAGTTAGACACAACAGTTGACTCAGTCTCGTTTATATGAACATGTTCAGTAAGAAATTCACATGTACGCAGATGGATGGATAAATACGTACTTAGAAAGGTAGAAATTGGGTAGATAGGCACGTACTTAGGTCGGTCGTTAAGTAGGTAGATAAAAAAGCCAGTAGAGAAATACACAGAATGACAAGTAGATGAATGATAGAATAAATAGACAGATGACAGAGAAACAGACGGATGGACAAATAGAGACAGCCAACTAACTAGCTAGCTAGTTAGCTGTCTCTAGCTAGCTAGCTAGCTAGATAGACAGACAGACAGACAGACAGACAGACAGACAGACAGATAGACAGACAGACAGACAGACAGACAGTCAGACAGACAGACAGACAGGTAGAGAGGCAGGTAGACATGTAGATAGATAGATAGATAGATAGATAGATAGATAGAGAGATAGATAGATATGTTTATTAGCCACAGAGGGCTGAACACAGAGGGGACAAGTTACAAAGTACAGTTTTCTTTTTGGGAAGGAGAAGGAATGAAGGAAAAAAAGGGGGTAGATTTTCGATCAACAGGGATCGTAAAGAAAATACGTTCAATAGGGATCGTGTATCACAGAAATATCATAGTGTAAAGTGTAAAGGGCTAAGCAGATTAGATTTATCCGTGATGAGAAAAGCCTACAGAAAAGATCACGGTAACCTTGACCAATAATGTCATGCAGAAAAACACATTACAATAAGTGAGTCTCTTTTTACCTTTTGTTTCTGGTTCATAGGGTTATGCTCAAGGTGGCTCCGTAATTCACACGTGCCATCCTTACTACATTCACCCATCTTTTCTTGAAGCATTTAGTAGACAGAGAACTTTCCTCTCTACTCTTACTTTCCTCTTTAAGTGATACTTGAAGAAATTGTTGAGAGATTCACCAGAGAGGAAAGTGCTTGTCTCTAGACCTTTCAGACGCGTCCACCATACACATTCTTTCGCCATTCCCACAAGTACGATGAAAATGGCTCTTCCTTCCCGTTTCAAGGAAGAAGGCGTGACAATATTCATGATAGACTCAGCTGATAAACTGACTCGTCCCACACGGGACAGCAGTCGTTTGACATATGACCACAGGTCGGAACTGGTTGGATACTGTACGAGTGCGTACAGAACGATTTCGTCGCTCTGTCCGCATCTCGGGTAGGTAGGCCCCGTGTTTCACGAGCCATGCCTGTAGAGCTTATCCCGAACGGGTTGCGCTTCCCGATAGCACTGCCAGGCCAGAGATCTCTGGACGTTGTCCATAGGTTCCGACCCGAAAGTCGTCTTTAACAGGCGGGTCAGGTATTCCTCGTCGTCGCCCGGGTACCTCCCCCCCCACTAATCCCCTATAGAATGCTATGGTTGTGTTGCAGTCGCTCAAGGTCGACCCAGGACGGCATAGTTGCTCGAGAGCAACGTGACACTCGAGGTGCCATACGCCCTTCCTCGGCCTCTTATTAATCCACGACTGTTGTTCGGTCATGGAGACGAGTTGTGGATAGATAGATAGATAGATAGATAGATAGATAGATAGATAGATAGATAGATAGATAGATAGATATGTGATAACCGGGTTTAAAATCAGGTTTCGATTAACGAGAATCTAGGCACCAGCCTAAGGATAAAACATTCTATCTCAGAAGATCGGAGAACCACAAGTCCTTAACAATTTGTCACGATGTACAATACTTTCTGTAGTTTGCACACTCAAGGTCGAACTGAAACACAAGCCTACCCAATCCTACCACATGCGGTAAAAGCTTGGAATTAAACGATCGGGAGCAGCGGTTTCGTCTCCACATGCTTAAACACGAGTTTTGGTGCCACATCTGTTTTGGTGGTTGCTATTTGGCAGACTATTGATTTTGGCGTCGGAAACAAACACACACACACACAAACATGCGCATATAGAATGAATGAGAAAGAAAGACAGAGAGAGTGTGTGAGAGAGGCATAGAAACACACATATACACAGAGAAGAATTGAGCGAGGAATCACGAGAAAGAATGAAATATTAAAATGTGCCAAATCTCTGCCGATTCACACAAATCACCGATAAACAGAGATATATTAAATCCATTCTTGATATTTTTACTATTCGAAGTAAATGAAAAAAACATCCTTTCACTTGAACACCTGGTATTTATTCCTTCATAGAACTGTATTCAACTTTTTCAGTTTCGCAGCCAATTTAAATAGGTAACAAATTGATTTCATTCTCTCTCTTCTGGGACATTCTTACCTACATGATACGTTGCCTGTTAGACAAAATAGCTAATATTATTAAGTGATCTTCTATCTGTTTATTGTAAAAAAAACACAAATCTGGGAAAGGAGCCTGAATGCAATATTAAATGTGGTTAGCGATATTTTAGTGTTACTGATTCAGAAATGTTGATTGAGAGTAGAAACTGGTATCGACTGGCATATCGCCGTGACAATTTTGTGCATATTCTAGATAATAATTCAACTTCTAGAATTCACCACTACCAAACTACACAACAAAACTTCATCTACATTTTTCTCAGGTCTAGTTACATTTAATGGCAGATAAAGTATTGAAGAATCGTGGAAAAAAAATAATGAAATAGTGCATCAATCCGTGTGTCTTCGGCAAAATTAGCAGATAGTGCTTTCACCTTATGACTACTGGAATTAAGATAAGTCAGTGTAAATTTCGACAATCATTCTAAAGCTGCAAATGTTGTAACAATACTGAATAGCAAATTGCATAAGGCTTCTGCTGCTCCACTTAAAATTGTATTTTTCAAGCGGCTTTTTTAAAAGCGAGGAAGATGAGGCTCTTGTGTCGCTGACTGCAAAAGTAATTGAATATTTGACAGAAATGTTTCAAGTCACCATTCCAGATATATCTGCTCTGAGAGAAACGCGTAAAAAGCAGGATGTAGTGAACAACGTTCCCTATAGGAATCAATTTTGCATGAAAGCAACAACGTAAATTTAACTTGAACTACTGTGTATAATCTTTATTACTATATGATCGTGAAAGATGCCGATCAGATCCTCGTTTTATTCGTCGTCGTTGTGATTAAAAGAGTGGAATTGCCGATTCGAAGCTTATGAAGAAACAAACAAACGAACGACCAAAGATATTGGAAGTCATACATTTTGGAACTATTAATTATAACCACTCATATGAGTATACATTTGCCTCTGCAACAAATTTCCATTAGCTTTTAAATGTAAATTTATTTCTGAAACTAGATTTGAAATAGCTGCACAAAATATAATTTGTAGCTAAAAGTTAACTTTCTATTTTGTAAGAAAACTTTTTGATACAGTTAGTTTCACTAATGTCGAAGATAATTAATGATACCTTACATAAAATATTTTGGAGATTCAAAATTTAATGACTCTTTTGTGATCTAGAAGAAATATATTTCTTCGATCAGTCCTGTCTAAATAATTTTTTTGGGAAATTAGGCATTTTGGCACAATACTTCAGTCACTGAATATTGCGACGTTTTGAGTAATATAAAAGGTTGCGAGTGAGCAGAATCGTTAGCGTCAGGGAAAGTGCTTAACGCCATTTGTTCTGACTCTCTCGGTTCTGAATTCAAATACAACAGGTCACATCTTTGTAGTCTAGTAAAGGTGACGACATAATCAACTGAGCATCTTCTCAAATATCGCTAGCATTGCTCCTAAATTTGAAGTCAATCTTTTCGTTAAAAAATATAAAATGCAGGAAACATTAAGAAGTGGGTATATCGCGAATGGTATCTGTCGTAGCGCTCATACGGTGAGTTTAATTCCTGCCATGATAGAATTTGACCAATCGATAAGCCCCGCTTTCCCGGGTACGTCAGCTAGTTATGCATATACATGATATATAGATACGATAATATCGAACAGTGAGAATAGGTGCTAAACACTGCATTGATGGGAAAATATTTTTTATTTGTCGGTTAAAAAGGCTACCATTGATTTCACACCGTGACAATTCTCTGAATAATTATCAAGCTAAGCATTTTGTCCGGTGTGTTAATGATTTTGCCAGCTCGCCGCCTTATATCAGCTGACAAATATTAATAGCATTAACGATGATATATGATAATATTAAAATAGGATTTACATATACTAACTCTCTAACGTCAGGTTCATTCATAATTTGCTCATTAATAATTTCATTATATACAGCGCTAAGATACCTACATATACTTATTGGGGTATTTGTAACTGACTTTATCCTAAATTAACTTGCAAATAATAATGTCATAAATAACGATTTAATTTTACAATTCAGTTTAAATAATTCCTTTTCAGTATTATTACATTCGCATTACTTACGTTGCAAATGAGAACTTCATCAATTATTTATATCTTTATTGATCATTTATTCAAATTTATTCTCATTTATATGACTGATCATATGTCAACTATTTTCTAACATTTTCTAAGAATTAGTAATTATTCATCAGAATTTCAATATTCACTTCGTGGCATCATGCGGATAGTTCGTATTAATAATTTATCATATTTAATGATTTTCTAACGTGTTTTAATATGCATTTACCACTTTCTTCATTCCTATAATTGTCAACAAGGCCTGCTTTATTTATGCAGTTGAGTTATGGTCTATGCTGTTTCAGTCTCTAATTACGATATACCTGTGTATTTAAAGACATAAACGATCGTGTATTTAGACGCGTTCGTGTATCCATCTTTAAAGATATTACGGCTCTTCCTATTTACAAATTTGTGAATTTCGTAGTGTGTATGTGTGTGTGTGTTTCTCTCTCTCTCTCTCTCTCTCTCTCTCTCTCTCTCTCTCTCTCTCTCTCTCTCTCTCTGTGCGCGCGCACTGTCACACACATGCATCCCATCAGGACTGAGCTGATTTTGATTAGTAATTCAGCACTACCACATATGAGCTAATTAGCAGTAGATCTTTCCACATTAATTAGTTATACGATGTCCACAAATGTACTGCTGGTCCACCCTATATTATATTAATAAGTAAACTATTTTATTAACGTGGACTTTAGTGCAATAATCCTTTCCACTGTAGGTACTGTGCTTTAAATATTTTGTGAAACGGGAATATCCATTACATCAATGGCAGTACTTGAATGGTACTTGTTTTTTAGACCCCGTAAGGGATGAAAGCTAAAATCGACCACAACAGCATTTGAGCTCAGAACGTAAGTTAGAGGAAATGCCCCTACTCTTTTTTATCCGGCGTACCAGTGATTCTGCCAACTTACTTTAGTACACAAATACTACCAGTTAATTCTAAAAATGCTGCCTACC
>NC_142930.1:35344669-35347169 GCF_046866305.1 Octopus bimaculoides | reverse complement strand
TCTTTCGTCGCTTAGATTTTTATAAATGTCCTCATCATATGAATTAAGAAATTCATTCTAAAACAGTATCATAAAGACCATAAAAGCAATTTAAATAATTTGTCCTTTGAGAGCCATCGCACATCAGTATATAACAACAGGCGATTAAATTCTTTTTCATGGCAAATCTTCCGAATGATAGTGTCATTCAGGGAAGGGATTTTATTTACTATTTTAATTATTACATTCAATGCGTTATGTAGTCTACCACTAAGATGTTTTGCAGCGAAATGTGGTCGATGAATAACAAAATGAACTGCAAATATACGTGGAAATACTTCCTTTAGATGTACTACAAATCCACGATAACGGCCAATCCTATCTTGCACTTCATCTGTTGCACATGGAATGATAGTTGTGCGAGGAATATACTTAGCATTAAAAATTTAGCAGCGGTAATATGTAGCAGAGGTAATATGTAGCAGAGGTAATATGTAGCAGAGGTAATATGTAGCAGAGGTAATATTCTTAGCATTAAAAATTTTAGAACTTATATTTCAAGTACCATTTTTTCACCAGAAACTCTTCAATAATTTCCTGGATTGCATTTACATAACATACGTAAAACATTAGCAAAGATACATCGTCTCGTAAAGTTGTAAATAAAAATCTTCGTTCTTTTAAGGTTTCTCATTGTTTACTGTCTACATCTTTTGGCATGTCATCTAATCTTGCAGCTACTGTTCTATTACTGAGAATTGACGCTGTTATATCACATTTTCGTGGGCAAATCATAGTATCCAGAACTTCATTTATAGTTGGCAAGCCAAGTGTTTCGCCAATGGTTTTCGATATTTTGCAATAAATTTTGAAAGTATATAAGACATAACCTACCCCTTCTCTATTTGCTTGTTTGGTTAACAAGCCTTTGAAAGTAACACGGTTAAAAAAATTTTTTTTTTTCTAAACGTTCAGTCATCGTTGACGCCTTCATTGCTTTATTTGAGAACGTTTTTTCATATATTAATCATAGGGACAATAGCTCATTATTCACGGATGGAATAACCCCGTATTTTACATATTCACTTGACTAATCACTTTCTTTTTCCCCACATTCTGATCTTTTTAAAAAGGAAACATAAACAACAATTGTATATAATGATACGACTAAACAAAATATTTTAGAGATCTCACAATATACGAAGAGAACAAGAAAGACTGCAGGCATAAAATATACTCTTCAATGCAGAAATATATCATATTGATTATTCCTGTTCAAACATGTCTTAAGTCGCGATATATACTTATCTCTCATTTTATTTTAATAACGAGTACTAGTTTTAATAAGTATAATTTAGTTACTACTATAGGTAAATTTTAGCAAATTAATTATGTTATCTCACCGTTCACTTCGACTCACTTCGGGGAGACGCCGCCTATGTTGAGAACCTCTGCTCTAAGGCAACCTTACTCATTGTACTGTTGCCGTTTAGTTTTCGGCTACAATAATGAAGTAGTAAGAGCGAGATCGCGCTTTCTCCGCTGGTGGTACGTTGTTGCTTTTGTTGTTGATCTTGTCACTGATTTTTAGCTCTACATTAGATCGAACATTTTTATGATCAATGAGATGTCAAATGAAACCATCACATCATTTTTCATATATTCATCTTACTTAATTATAAATGTAAGCGATAAACGAGTTCTGTATTTTTGAGACGATGTGATGTTTTTTAAAGACCTATCTCACAGATAGCTTTAGCATAGCAAGCGATCACAAGGTGTCTCTGACAATAAATTTGAAACCTCTATTCTGTATAGAACTAATAATAGCACTAGTCTACTAGACAAAAGTGTGAAATCACTCTCAGATCATACACTACCCTCTCACAAAAATGAAATATTTACTTATATAAGCCCATATTAACTACATTTCACAAAATTGTTCATGACTGAAGTGCATTTAAGCGAATGAGAGAAAAAATTATTCGAAAACTTCTGATATTCTGTTTCATTTACCATTAGCGTGATACATAATAATAAAATTTAACTAGTAAAGAATTTGGCTTATTTGTATTAATTTTATTTTATAAGTAGTTTTTCCTAATTTTGGCACAAGGCCAGCAATTTGATGAGAGGAGCATGTCAATTCATCGACTCCAGTACTTGACTGATACATGTTATACCGAGCCCCAAGAAATGGAAAACAAAGTCAGCCATGGCGGAATTTCAACTCAAAATGTAAAGAGCTGGAAGAAATGCCGCAAAGTATTTGGCCATCGTGCTAACAATTGTGCTTAGATCGCTGCAATCATTTTCTTTTGAATAGTAAATTAATTTCTTCGACAAATTATCAGGTTATCACACACGCAGACAAACAGACAGACATGCATGCACACACACACACACACACACACACACACTTACACACATACTTACACAAACATGCCTGTAAGTGTGAAGTGAGTATATACACACATATGTCTGTGTGTGCGTGGATATATATATATATATATATCTACAT
>NC_142930.1:35289669-35342169 GCF_046866305.1 Octopus bimaculoides | reverse complement strand
TGTATGTATATATGTATGTAAGTATTTAAGTATGTGTATATACATAAGTTTCTGAATTTCTGTTGCAAGCTTCGAAGTGTGAAACCGTGTGTTAAAACAGATATTGTTATATTTCGGGATGGTCATTGTTTTTTTGTTTATATTTTGCTAAATAAACACAAGCACTATATATTCGTTCTTCACTCGTTTACTACTGTTTTTATTTTAGCTGATGTCCATTGTACAGAAATGCTAAGGAAAGTAATAAATGAGGGAAGAACGAATAATCAGTGCTTGTGTTTATTTAGTAAGAAACAAACGACCCATCCCGAAATTTAACAATCTGTGTATGTAAAAATGTATACACACATACACACACACATATATGTATGTATGAATATATATATATATATATATATATATATAATAATCATACGGGATTATTTGTGACGCACATGGAATGGATTTCTTTGAGGTGAGGTGCCTGAACTCACTAGCCGATGAATTCGTAAGTGCCTTTTCTTCTCGTTGGTTTTTGGTGTCGCATGGCCAGAAATTACCGTGAATTTTTTAGAGACACTTTCAAATTTATTAGAATATTGGGCTGAAGATGCGGAATAGAGTAATTTCATTCTCTTAACCGCGAAACGTTCGTATCCAATTAACTAAAAGCAGGTTTGTTTTTGCTTTTCCATCTGGTTTTTTTGTTCTATGTGTCCCATAAATATCGCCATCCGTTTAGAGAAAAATTTGTAGTTTAGAATCAGTAGTTCTTTGACTGGTATTTCTAAATTTTCAGTATGTTGGATAAATGGTTTTACCGATAAAGGTTTTTTCATACTGAACTACTTGGCAAAATTGTTAATTATTAATTCTATTACTAATTGACGGTTCTCTGCCCTTATTCTTGTATATTATATATATATATATATATATATATATATATATATATATGTGTGTGTGTGTGTGTGTGTGTGTGTGTGTGTGTGTGTGTGTGTGTGTGTGTGTGTATGTATATATGTGTATATATACATGTGTATGTATGTGTGCGTGTGTGTGTGTAGTTTGCTTTACTTTTAAAAAGAGAAACAATGTGTTCAATACATGTTACAGAACATATCTATTTGTACGAAATTGGTGCTTCCCTTCTGGTGAAGGAACTTGGGCACAATAATGCAGAATTTACCGATTTATTTTCTCTGTAGGCTCTCCGAGACCCATGACGTTAATGTTTAGTGAATTGTTACAGATTAATACCTAAAGAAAGACATGATAGGGTAATAGATTCAAAATGACCGATGCCCTGAAAGGACTGGGCGTAGTTATTTGTACGAAAAATGTGGGTTTGGACGCAGCAATAGATGAGAGCTGAAAAGGTGAGTGTGTGGAGAATGCCAGAATTACAGAGGTATGAGACCAACTAACTGCAAGGAGCACATGTCACTGGAGTAGCGTGGCAAAGACAGAAAAGACATTGTGTTCTTAGACCAAGAGACTCCAGTGTGTTCGTTCCTAACAAAATGCTAGTCAACTGTGTGTCACTTTTTGGATACAATCCAAGGTGTCTGTAAGCGTAGCACCATCCAAGGTATGGGTGCAGTACTCTATTATGGGTAACACTTAAGAATTGTAAAGTGTCTGGAGCTAGTAAAAGCTAAAATATCCCGTGATCCTGGAGAGAACTAATGGAGTGATACATCCCTTATCACACAAACTAATGGAGTGATGCATTCCTAATCATACAAAGGAGGTGCGCTAAACCCAGACAGACTTGCTTTGATAGTGAGAATCATTAAATAAGGTGGCTGTAGTGCGCTAGCTTACCGCCGCACATGTTTCGAGCTGGGCGTTCTGTGGTGGAAGGATCATATCAATAGCACTTGAGAATGTTTGCTGTTCAATTTACCCAGATTTGTAAGGTGTCAGAATGCTCTCGAGGTATATGAAGTCAATGCAAGTTTGGAATTGCATGGTTACAGAAGTTAGGCAATGGTTCGCCTCATGTGCCTGAGAGTGGACATTGTTTGAATGTTGAATCAAGTGGGTCATTGATGTATCAAATCAAGAGAGAATGGAATGAAATCAAACACTGAGGAATACCAGCGTCGACATTGTAAATCAAACAGAAAGCACCTTTTCAACACATGAAGCATTGCTGCAAGCAAGCAGGATGCTAGTGGTCCAAAAGGTAGATGGAACGCAGAGGCAGAAAGTTTAATGATGTGTGTGTGTGTGTGTGTGTGTGTGTGTGTGTGTGTGTGTGTGTGTGTGTGTGTGTGTGTGTGTGTGTTTGTGTGTGGCAAATGAAAGATGGAAGGTGAAATATACGAGAATTTATTAATCACGACAATTGTTTCGACACATCTAGCATAGATCCCTCATGGATGGGATACTCAACAACTGGTTCAGGAGCATTCGGCAGTGCAGATGTATCTCGACGGGTGATAAATAGATGCAACTCGTTAGAATACCAATTCCGCAATATAACCTCTCGTTTTGTAGAAAGAAAAGCAGCCAGGCGGAGGAAATATCTTCATTTATATAGAAGAACAAAAATAAAATCACAGATGGGAAAAAATAGAGAAACGAACAAGTAATACAGCGAGAAAAGTATTAAAAATAACCCTTAACAAATATGGATGTATAAACGCCCTCGGGCAAGCTGCATGTCACAAGTACACTCGCTCAAACAAGCATCCACGAAAATGTGATCATACGTGAGGCTTGGTGGACACATGAACACAAAGCGTGTTAACTATCTAATTGGTATTTGCAAGAATGGGGAAGTTAAAAGTAAACTTAAGTCATCCATACCTTAAAGTAAATTAAATTATGCTAACAGTTACTCAACTTTCATTCCCACTGCATTATGCGAAAGTATATTTATATGCGTGTAGGCCTCTCGATAGTTTTTCACAAATTTTATTAATGCCCTTCTCATTAGCCCACAGAATAGACAGGGATTCCTTGATGCAGAGACAGCATCTCATGGAAATTATATTGTATGGTTTCGTATGACTTACTATGAACCAAGTTATGCTGTACTTCATTTTATCCTCCTTCAGTCGCCATAGAAAATCTGCCAGAGATTTTGAATGTCTCTTATTGATTGTCTTAAATATGGCGACATGGTTACGATAACGATTCTTAAATGAATCAGCTGTCTGCCCAGTGTAAACAGGGATCGAGGTGTAGGAAGAAAGTTAGCTTCAAGAAATCTGTAATATACATTATAAAAACAACTTTCGTAACTCTTCTGTGTGTGTATATATATATATATATATATATATATATATATATATATGTCTGACTTGCTCAAGGACTCTGTTTATGTCAAGTACTGAGTGGCAGAAAAAGCTAGATCGGTTATATCAGCGCCAGCCGTACACTGCCATGGCAACTCCAAATTAGGGATAATAGGAAGCAAAATGTAAAGACTGCAAAATGATAATAATATTGTTCACGTTCAATGAAGTTACTCACAAACTGTTAGAATAAACAAGGATGAATCTAGCAATGAAGTAAATCTTCAGATACAAGATTATGATCCTGTACTTTGCAGATCAATATATTTTGAGGCTTTAAATATGCAAGTTGGCGCCTTGACTTTCTAACCTCGTCTCAGTTGCATTCTATTTGTAAGCACGTTTTATATCTCTATAGGAAAGATCGGCGATTGTGTGTGTCTATTTTCTAACGTATACACACATACACACACTCGTGCATATACACTTATATATATATATATATATATATATATATATATATATGCACATGCAGAGACATGAATGTGTGCATATGTTCATATGTGTTTTATACATTCAAAAATAAACGTTTATAGAGTCATGCAAATCATATATACAGATCCTACTGCGCGCGCGTGGGTGCGTGTATATGAGTGTATCTATGCGCGTGTGTGTGCGGGGTTTTAGTGTCAATAATTTGAAAGTTCTCACTCAATATATATGTGACTGAAATTGGCTGTTTAAAGACGTAAGCAATGGGCTCCGTTCGGTTTATTATGCCAAAGACATGAGTTATATCACTCCGGCGCCGTCACGTATTAAGGGGCTCATCTTCATCACCATATACCTAGGTACATGCAAGAGCGAACTAAGGTAGAAAAGTTGAAGATAGATATGGTCTTACAATCTGTACGTGTTAAAACGCAAACATGTTTGTATAATATACGAATACGTATATACACACATACACACTACTACGTACATATATACATACATCTACACACATACATCCATACATATACATCCATACATCCGTACACACATGCATACGTACATACATGCACATGTACATACATAAATACATGCATACATGCATACATACACACACATACATACATACATACATCGTGAAGTTAAATACAGTAAGTGGATGTATCACCAGCAAAAAAATACAATATCGCAGGGGGATATTCCAAGGAGACAGCCTCTCTGTGATGCTGTTCATACTGTCGGTAAACCCATTATCATACACGCTGAAGAAGTCTGAAGGGTATCTAATTGGAACGCAGGCAAACAGAAACACCAAAATTACGCACTGCTTCTTTGTCGATGATTTGAAATTGTATGCCAAGAACATGGATGATATGAAAAAAAGCCTCGACCTGGTCACAACATTTTCTGGTGATGTAGGACTAGAGTTTGGCCAAGATAAATGCTCCTATATGGTTGTGGAACGAGGAAAGACTAAAAACCACCCTAACAACATCTCCATCAATGGCCTATCTGTTTCTCCAATATCTGATGAGGAATCCTACAGATACCTGGGAGTAGATGAAAACGTATCATATGAAGGTACCTGTAACAAGGAACGTGTTACTAAGGAATACAGAAATCGGGTTAGGAAAATATGGACCTCGGAACTCTCTGCGTTCAATAAAGCAATAGCCCACAATGTGTTTGCAGTACCAGTACTCATACCGACATTCGGGATACTTGACTGGACGATCGATGAAATCCGAGCCTTTGATGCGAAGACCCGAAAAGTACTAACGAGCACGAACAACTTTCACATCAATAGCGATGTAGGCCGCCTATACCTTAAACGAAATAAAGGAGGGAGGGGCCTAACATCAATTCAGACTGTCTTTGAATGCCGTGTCATATGTCTTCGACATCATCTCATAACCACCAAGTGTCGAAGTGCACCCCTTGATGAAGTCTGCAGACATCAGGTAAATACCATCATGAGATTGGGAAGGCAACTACTTGACAAGCATTCCCTATTCGACAACCCTGAACTCTTACCCAAAGAAATTGCAAGACTCTACCGTAACATAACATCAGAGGAGAGGATGAATGCATTCAAGCAGAATACCATGCATGGATACGTTAACAGAAAGCTCCAGGGTGATAACAACATTGACAACCAGAGCAGTCTATCGTGGACAAACAATCGGGTCACCAACTCTCACTTTGAAGAGTATGCCTTTGCTATTCAAGAACAAGAAATAGCAACAAAATTCCTAATAAGCAAACGGGACAGAGACGCGGGCAAAGCGCCACAATGTAATAATCGATGCAGACTCTGTGGAATCAGTATCGAAGATATCACCCACATCATTAGCAGCTGTCCAAAAATGTCATCACGGTATTACCTACCCATGAGACATGATGTTGTGGCCAAGACACTGTACAATGAAATCCGCCGACAGGATAACCCCGAGGCTAAGGAGATGAAAACCCATAATGAGGTAGAGGCCATTACCACTCACAATATGAAAGAGTATTGGTGGAATGTCCCAATAAAAACCTCAATAAAGTGCAGACGTAATAGACCGGATATAGTAATCTGGGACAGAGAAGAGAAACTCTGTACAGTAGTAGAAATCAGCTGTTCTGCGGATGTCAACATCCCACTAAAGATTAGAGAAAAAGAGAACAACTATGCCGAGCTACTGAGAAATTTACAGATACTCCACCCAGACTACAAATTCAGATTCATACCCGTGATTGTTGGGGCATTGGGATATGTAACGAACTGCCTCAACAAAAACCTGGAAAAATTAGGGTTCTCAAAAGCTGAAAGAAAAAGGCTGATTAGAAGACTACAGATTCAAGCCATCAATGGAACTGTAAAGATATGTAAAACTTTCCAAGAATTTAGCACATAAATACATATGCATGCATCTAGACATAAAAATGCATCCATAAAACAAACATACAAATCTGCGCATACACTAACAGCAAATACTGCACACACACATATATGCACAAATACCTAGATGATGTTGATAAAAGTTCCAATGAAGGAGCCTTGAATCTATGTTAGAGTCCGGCTCTTTCTCTATGGACAAGAAATACAGAAATGAAACTGATTGATAACATACATACATAAACATTGATTATCCAAACTGAAATGTAACTAGTAACCCATCTGTAGTCTAATTTTATACTTTACAAACACAGCTCCTATACATCTATCATTTTTTATTGCACTTATGTTTTAGTTAAAGTATTTTAGCTGTTATTACTTTATTGAAAACATTTTTGTTTCGATGCCAGCAACAAGAATTCACTGACAGAAATTAGGAAGGCTAATTAAACATACAAGTCATGGGAAAACAGAATATGTACGCCAGTTGTGCATATAATAAATATCTGTATACATAACTGTCAATAAGATAGGATTTTTTCTTTTTCTTTTTTTTCCCCCAGCATTTTGATGAGATAAAATACGAATGTTTTCAATTAAGATTTTTTCTGTTTTCATATTACATATTTTCAAACATACATACGCACATTTATGCATAAATACACATATGTATGTATGTATGTACGTATGCATATATTTACTATTTTACTTGTTTCAGTCATTTGTCTGTGGCCATGCTGGAGCACCGCTTTTAGTCGAGCAAATCGACCCCAGGACTTATTCTTTTTGAAGCCTAGTACTTATTCTATCGGTTTCTTTTGCCGAACCGCTAAGTTACGGGGACGTAAACACACCACCACCAGTTGTCAAGCGATGTTGGGGGACAAACGCAGACACACAAACACATACACACACATATCTCTCTCTTTCTACATATATATATTTATATATAATAATAATAATAATAATAATAATAATAATAATAATAATAATAATAATAATAATAATAATAATATTAGGGACAAAATCCAAAATTACAGGTAAAAACTCAATTAAAATCAATTTATAAAAAATTAAAATTAAATTGAGCTTTATAGATAAAATATATATAAAATATATAGTTTTAGGGAAAATAACCAAGTTTCAAGAACTCATCGATGAAAATCCACTATAACATATAGAAAAATTAACAATTAAAAGCACAATAAATGAGTATAATATGAAGCAAAGTAAATATCATAAGATAAATATAATAAAATGATTACACGTGTTCCATAACTAATTTTCAAAGAGAAAGGAAATTTAAATCGATTAGACTCAATTGAAATTATCGAAAATTAAATTCTATTCAAAAATATAGCTAATCGTCAGATCGTAAGTAGAACAATAATTAGATATATATATCTCAACCAACAATAAGTATCAAATGAATTAATATGAAATACTCATTTTATAAAGATAGAAAAATTATTAAAAATATCAAAATAATAACCATTCAATAATCCTCCCTTCCTCCATTATAATAACATGTATATTATATACAAAAAATAGCTTACATAAATTATCATTGTTTTAAATTATCTTTGTTTTAAATACAATTTGAACGAAGTTTAAGTTTAAAATAATAATGAAGATAAAATTAGTACATATTTAACCGGTGTAGTAGTTAAAGCTATACTATTTAAAGCTAAAAACGTTTATTTAATTATCATTAAAAATCAATTGAATAATAGAAAAATACAAGAATATTTATTTCTACAAACGTAAGAATAAAAATATGAATGAAAAAATTATGAATGAAAAAATTAGGAATGAAAAAATTAGGAAAGAAAAAAATTATTAAGAATAAAAGATTAAACTTTATATATATATACAAAGTTTTAATTTAAAAAAACCTTTAACGATATTATAAACACTAAAGACTAATTATTAATCAAATATTATCAATCAAAAATAATCGAAAATATATCAACACTATTCAAATCGAAGTTGTAATATTATGTAGAAATGAAACTATAACTTATAAATAATTTAGTGTTAAATAAGTTATCTATTAAAAATAATCTATAAAGAACCAAATTAATAATATAAAAAACAAGAATACATATTATTTTCAAATAGTAGAAAATCTTTAGCAAAATAAAAACAGTACTTATCCATATTTGTTCGTAATTCAAACTGAAACTAAGACGTTATCTAATAGCTATAGCGTTTTAAGCAAGAGGTCGCGCGAAAATAGTACGTTAAAATAGAGAATAGAATACGAAAACATGAATGAAATATATATCTAATTATTGTTCTACTTACGATCTGACGATTAGCTATATTTTTGAATAGAATTTAATTTTCGATAATTTCAATTGATTTTAATCGATTTAAATTTCCTTTCTATATGAAACACGTGTAATCATTTTATTATATTTATCTTATGATATTTACTTTGCTTCATATTATACTCATTTATTGTACTTTTAATTGTTAATTTTTCTATATGTGATAGTGAATTTTCATCGATGAGTTCTTGAAACTTGGTTATTTTCCCTAAAACTATATATATATATATATATATATATACATATATACGACGGGCTTCTTTCAGTTTCCGTCTACCAAATCCACTCACAAGGCTTTGGTCGGCCCGAGGCTATAGAAGAAGTCACTTGCCCAAGGTGCCACGCAGTGGGACTGAACCCGGAACCATGTGGTTTGTAAGCAAGCTACTTAACACACAGTCACTCCTACGCCTATATATATGTATGTAAATATGTCTGCTTGTACATTTGATGGCTGAGTTTGTGTGTACTTGTGTTTGCGTGTTTTAGTCAGTGTGTGTAAATTCACTATCATTAGTTGAGGTTGCGCTGGCCAGTTTCCTAGGTGCTTATCAGTTGACAGTAAGCATTTGCTAAAAAACAATCTAGATTTCTGCCATTTATATATTCAATATATATGACAAAATTAGGACTAATTATAAAATATAGAATTAGATTTGGAAGTTAATAACTTGAAAACTATATGAGTTTTGATAGTAACAAGTAATGCTTGGTGAACAAGTGTCATAAAAACGAAAAGCAAATGTTGCAAGGCAATAGGGCAATTTCGACTGCCTAGATTTGATGCATCTGATTGGCAGAAATAAAATTAAAAAAAAAAATTTCAATCTTCTGCTATTGTTTATTGCTGAAACAAAATTGTTACGAATATGAAAAAAATTGTCCATGTAGAAATTTTGGAAAATTAAATGAATAGTGTCAAACCCGAAAGTTCCGTTAATTGGCTTCAAAAAATATTTGACTGTAATAATTTGCTTCTAATTTAACAGTATATTACTTGTCAAATTGAAATGAAAAGAAAATGCTAAAATTGCAGGGTTGTGTTTTCGAAATATATTGCGTGAAAGCCGTAACATACTAAATTATCTTTTTCACACTTAATTGCGATCCGGTATTAGATAGCCACAAACGTTATTGAATCTATCTATTTTCCTCTTAAAACAAAAGCATGGTTTTATATAACAAGTGGTTCTAGAATCTGATTGATGTTGCTAACCTGTAGTAAATGATATGTTCGACCCAAAACATAATTGTCAATTTTTTATCCCCAAATATAATATATATGTGTGCACGTGTGTGTGTATGTATGTAATTATATATAGATGTGTACATATATGTTTGTACACACTCACACTCACACACACACACACACACACACACATGCACATACACACACACACACACACACACACATATATATATATATATATATATATATATATATATATATATATATATATATATATATATATATATATTTGTATTCGGGGATGGTCATATACATATGACTAGCTGGAAACAGCTGTAAGCCAAATTTGCTATAATAAAGGAATTATATATCTATTTGTAAAAATGTTTTTTTTAAGCCTGTTCACGGATTTACAATATAGAATTGTAATGAGACATAACTTTGAATCCTACCAGATTACATGGAGTTCTTCACTCATCTAAGTAATATTGTTAACCTGGTGTACCAAGTATTTTAACCGTTTTGATAATCCCTAACTGTTTGTTTTGTTACACACACACACACATGTGTGTGTGTGTGTGTGTGTGTGTAATATGTATATGTATGCATATGTATATGTATGTGTTTTTGTGTTTATTATCCAACACCGCTTGACAACCAGTGCTTGTTTATATGACTGTGAAAAGAGTTGATAGAATAAGTACCGGACTTTAAAAACAAGTACTGGGATCGATTTGTTCAATTAAACCATTGAAGGTATGTTACAGCATGGTCGCAATCGAATGACTGAAAATAATAAGCGATAAAATTTTAAAATTACATTCCACAGTAAAAATTACTCATAATATTTCTTCGACTACATTTACATTTTTCCCGCTTCACTAAACAATCTTATTTATTGATAATTTTATTCTTCCAAATATTATTTAATAACTAAATATTATTTAGTAACTTCCAAGAAGAAACTCGTGTTCCAAATTCCTTCGTTAACATGTGTTTGCTGTATTGTGTATTCTGATCTATTGATATCAACTTCTCCGGAGAATTTTGAAATAAAATGCTTTGTGGTTATTCTGAAAGATTATCGGCGAGGCACAGGGATAATTTCAAGTATCGGAGCTTAAATATTCTCTACACTCCCGGTATATATCTAAGAATCATATCAATTTGCAATTAAGGAAACAGCTGTGGAAGTGACACTTATTGCGGCAGTAACTCGTGTCCGTAGTTTTCCTTCATGCCATGTTCATAATGATATGAGAGTTCCAGATATTTCTTGATTCTGTTACTCGGTGTCGGCTATAATTCTTAAGTTACATATGACATTGTGTTATTACATGTGGGTGTGCGTGCGTTTGAGAGTGAGTGCATGCGTTTGAATTCGTGTCTGTCTGCGTGTGTGTCTGTAGATAGATAAAACGGAGAGAAAATTAGAAACGCATAGAAAACGACAAAGAAAACGTGAGAAAACTGAACTCATTACATAACAGTGGTTTCGTAGCACACTGATGATCTCATTTCATATCCATCTACCTCGGGTGAACGTCTATACATTTTGTCTGTTGTCGATTTAATAAGGTCGATATAATCGAAACCAACTCGGATTTCACTCAGAGAATTTGGCCGAACGCCCAGTCGAAATACATTAATATTCCAGCGCGCAATCAAAATAAAAACGTACGTTATGAACTGAAAGTAAAGTCTCAGAATGATTGAAAAAGTGAAACTGAAAGAAATTCATGTATTTCTCCTTTCTTACTGTCATTTAACTTTTTATCAGCTTTTGTTCAACTGACGAAAGTTCAACATCGTTTCAGTAGTAACTTTTCCGTATTTTTCGGATATAATATTGTTACATGTACATCGTCCTATATGTAATTAATTTTCAGACTAATGAATTGAGCTAATGAGGATTTGGAAACACATAGGCTCACTACACTTCCCTCGTATTGACATTTTATGACGGAGACGTGTGTGTGCGTGTAAGTGTGTGTGTTGTGTGCGAGAGAGCCATACAGACAGACAGATAGAGCATGAGTGTAACTGTGTGTGCTTTACATATATGTATGTGTGTGTACATACATACACATATACATATTCATATATACATATATATATATATATATATAAATATATATATATATATATATATATATATATATGTATGTATGTATATACATACATAGAAACATACATATATAAAGGTGGAAGCAGAGCAGAGGCTGAGAACTACAGGCCCATCTCTCTGGCTTCACATATTAGCAAAGTCATGGAACGAATTGTCAGAAAGAGATTGATTGCGTTCCTAGAAGAAAATTACTTGCTGAATGAGACCCAGCATGGTTTCCGTCCAGGTAGAAGCTGCCTCATGCAGCTCTTGCAGCATTATGACTGGGTCCTGAAGCAGCTACTTGACCATTCAAATGTTGATGTGATATATCTCGACTTTGCAAAAGCCTTTGACAAAGTTGATCATGGCTTGATATGTCACAAGCTGCGAAACCTTGGCATAGCTGGTAAATTAGGAGAGTGGCTGCATGACTTCCTGAATGGTAGAAGTCAGACAGTTGCAGCCAATGGAGAACGGAACCGTCCTAGGGCCACTACTATTCATAGTCGCCTTTCTGGACATGCCCACGGTCACTCGGAGAGCCACTGTCACTAGCTACGCTGATGACACAAAACTATCTCAGGCAATAAAGAATCCTGATGATATTGTAAGCCTACAGAATAATCTAAATGCAATATATGAGTGGGCAGAGCAAAATAATATGCAGTTCAATGCAAAAATATTTCAAGTACTGCGCTACAAGGCCACAAGTGCCTCCCAACTGGCATACACAGGACCTGGAGGTACTGCAATCCCAGAACCACAAACAGTAAGAGACCTGGGCATCAACATGTGTAGTGATGCATCATTTCACATGCACATTGTCAAGTTGACAGCAAAGTGCAGACAACTGGCAGGGTGGATACTGAGGACATTCCGTACAAGGGATCAAAAAGTCATGTTGACTCTATGTAAGACATTTGTTCTGAGCCGCCTCGGTCACCACACAGTGTCAAGCGAACAGCAGAACTCGAGGCAATTCAGCGGCACTATACAAAAAAGATCGCCACAGTCCAACAGATGAACTACAGGGAGCGACTGAAGGCACTAGGTCTCTACTCCCTGGAGCGCAGGCGAGAGAGATACGTAATAATATACATATGTAAAATACTGGAAGGACTGGTGCGAAACTTTGGCATCAAGTACTACAGGAATGCCCGCACGGGTCGCCACTGCATGGTGCCAAACTTGCCGTCCACTGCATCTCACATAAGAACGAGATACTGCAGCAGCCTCGGATATTGTAAGCCTACAGAATAATCTAAATGCAGAGGACCTCAGCTCTTCAATACCCTGCCAAAACATTTGAGAGACCTGCAAGACACGGATGTGGAGGTCTTCAAGACAAAACTCGACGCGTTCCTCTCCACGATACCAGACGAACCAATGGCTCAAAATGAGACACAGTTTAGGGCAGCGATGTCAAATTCTCTTATACACCAGATGTGCCATCAAAACTCTCGATTGGACTATATCAAGTGGAGGAGAAGAGCCATGCAAGGAACGTGAAAAGAGCAAAGCATAAAGACGGAAAATCACGGTGGTGCTCCAACATGACCACGGCCACTTGGTTGAAACCCATAAAAGAAAATACATTTATGTATTTATACATACATACATATATACATACATACATACATATATACATACATACACATATGTTTGGTGACACAAACAAGAAAAACAGAACTGAAAAATATGAATATGTATTTTGTTTAGAAATTGGCAGAAGTCATAAAGTGACATAACATATTTTCAAAGTTATATGCATTAGAACTTATCAAACTTTTCACTTTGATAAGAACTTCTCCGCTCATTCAGTTGATTTAAACGTTTGTTTCTGTGTATTAAAAAAAAAGAAGAATGTACCTTGAGAACTTTATCACAGATAAATGAAAGAAATTATTTATATTTTGATAAAAAAATATGCTACCAGTTTCAAATGTTTGAAAAGGTGATTTAGTCACGTTGAAATAGAAGAGGAAAGAAGCTGAAACAAATTGATCTTTCATATAAGTTCAGGATTTTCATATGAATTTCTTCGAAAAATGACACAGTACTAAACTTTTGTTTCCTTCCCATTCTTCATCGTTTGTAGTAGCAACAGCTCTAGTTTCTGTTATAGTCCCCAGAAACAAATTTCATTTGTCTGTTACCATTCATCACATATATGTAAATCAGAGACTATTCTCCTAAACGGAACCGGCAGAGACAAATAAGGCGCCAAAACCAAAGTACTCATCACTACACTATGAGAGAGACACAAATGCCCCCTAATCTTCAATTAAACATTTCTTTCGGCGAATCACTGTAATGTAACATCTGCAATTTATATTGTATGCAGTCCATGGTGTAGACTAATTCTGTTTTTTTTTTTTGGTGGGTGGGGGGGAATGCATGAGTTGTTCAGATTAAAAAAGTGGGTTAGGCCTGATGTACGGTATTTCCACACTTAAAAAAAGATTTACGCAGAGGTCTAGCATTATTTTTTAACTTCTCTATTACGAAAGTTGGCTGAAAAGGTTTAGGTTGCCCAAATGAGATTCTTTCAGGTTCACATATTTCATCAATTGGTGTTGCAGTGCTTGGATCCCACTGGTGAAGAAGCTTTCATCCTGTTGCTAAAAACAAGTGAGTAACAGCAGATGTGACGTCATCATCACTGCGATAGCGGTTCCAGCCAACTGGGGGTTTTAATGTTGGGAAAGAGATGATAGTTAGATGGGGTCAAAACAAGAGAACAGGAAGACTGATCTACCAGTTCAAAGCCACGACCACGCACAGCAGCCATTAAAACGAAGGACTTGTGTGATGGAGCGTTGTCCTCGTGAAACAAGTCTCCCTTCGTCAGTTTTCCTGGACAAGTTGGCATAGTACTCTCCATTAATGGTGTGACCCATAAACATAATGCCTTTTCATTCTAAAACACTGAGGCCATCTCCTTTCCTGAAAATGAAACGGCCTTGGCCTTCTTTACGTTAGTTGAGGAGTATTTCCAGTGTTTCCACTGCCAGGATTGTCTCATTATCTCTGGCTCAAAGTAATGAACCCAACACTCATCTTGGATTAGGAAACGCTCAAGGAAATCAGCTGGAGCTGCTTCAAACAATGTCAGATTTACCCGTGATGTGATCAGCCTGGTACGCTTTTGATCAGGTGACAGAAAACATGGCACCCACCGAATAGAAACCTTCGTTATGCCAAGTTCATTATCTAGAATATTCTGAAGTCTTTCTTAAGTTATATATTGAAAGCATTCTGTATTTGATTTTTAGTCATTCACCTGTCATCCATCACCATATAGTGAACGCTATCAATGTTTTCTCCGGTGCTGGCAGTTGCAAGACACACAAACTTCGAGTCTCGTTCAAGACTCTCCCATCCCCTCCTGAATTCAGCTGCTCACTTTTGCACTGTTGATAAATCTGGAGTGTCATTTCCTAAAATTGCAAACATGCCAGCATGTATGTCTTTGGGAGCTAAACAATTTTCGTCATGTACTTGATAATATCACAGTCCCAAATTTTATCCGTCGCCGCTAGTTACTTTTGAAATTTATTCATGCAAGACTTCACAGTTCTAACCTCACTTCTTCGTAGTCAGCCCATGAAATTTTCAGCCCATTTCGTATGCTGTAAAGCAATCAAAAACACACGCCTTCGAGAAATCATAAATACAAAGTATGCAGAGTATGAAAGCAACAATGACCTCTGGGACAAGACAAGCTGAGGTCCACCGGCCAAGAAATGCCGAGACATAAGCAGAAATGTGTACTATTTTATTTTTTTACTTGTTTCAGTCATTAGACTACAGCCATGCTGGGCACCGATTTGTAGAACTTTTAGTCGAATGAGTCCACCTCAGTACTTTTTCAAAGCCTGGTACTTAATCCGTCGGTACCTTTTGTCAGACCACTAGGTTATGAGACGTTAACACATCAACACCGGTTGTCAAGGGATGGTGGGGACAAACACAAACACAATGACACACACACATTTGTGTGCGTATATGTAAAACTGAATATATATATATGACAAGCTTCTTACAGTTTCTGTTTACAAAATCCACTCAAGGTTAGATCGGCCTACATGCTTGGGAAGCAAGGTTCTTGCTATGCTACACGGCCACGCCTGACCCTATATATCTGTGTGTGTGTGTGTATACATACATGCATACATACATGATACATATAAATACACAAATATATATATATATATATATATATATACATACATATATATATATACATATATATATATATATATATATATATATATATAGAGAGAGAGAGAGAGAGAGAGAGAGAGAGAGAAAGAGCGAGAGAGAGAGAGAAAGAGCGAGAGAGAGAGAGAAAGAGCGAGAGAGAGAGAGAGAAAGAGCGAGAGAGAGAGAAAGAGCGAGAGAGAGAGAGAAAGAGTGAGAGACAGAGAGAGAGAGTTGTATGGATGTAAAGATGTATGCATATGATTTTATGTGCATCAATGAGGTATTATATTGTAAACAATTTCACATGTATCCGTTGACGAGCCATTACGTGTGCATACATATAAGTTATGTGTTTAAATTACAGAAACTCTTGACAGAAATAACGATTCTGCAGGTTCTTCTGTGTTTAAAAACTCATCGGAGGGGTCTTACATTTTCCATTCTATAATGAGAGTGACAAATATATGATGTATTTGTACATCCCTTAAGTCGACTTCCAGAAGAATATGGTCAGGTAAACTGAAATTAGTTTTGTGGGAAATTATGTGATGTTGCGCTTAGTGACCATCAAGTTAGTAAGCATTGAGTAGGCAACGCAAAATGATACTAATTTACGTATACCTATTGAGAAAATTACAATACATTTTCATTCCTCTTTAGTTTTCTTTTCAATAAGCTGCTATATTTAGCAGATGGCACATTCGCGTAATGCTTTCACCCATATTTATTTTCTATATTCTAATGTATAGAGCGATATTGGCAAGGTGTCGGTAATGTTTTCAATAAACAGAAAACATCCGTTCAATAAATCTGGTGTCATGAATGTGTCTCACATTCAACCATTATCTCAGGTGTCATTTCCAATAAAAGAATATTTACATCGGTACATTTATTTGCAGATAATAATAGCTCTAAAAATTTGCATTTCTAACAAGAACAATAATAACCACAGCAACAACCTCACTATAACGACACAAACCTAATGGCAAAAACAAATCTAAAATTTATTATAAAGAAAGTGGAATCCATGCTTGCTTTCCTTTCTCGCGAAATCGGACCATATTGAAGATACTCTGTCACGCAAATCTACTTTCAACAAAGATATCTTAACTTCGTGTCGCTATGGAATTTGATGCCGTTAATTCGCAGTGGTGTTTGGTAAAGCTGAATATCGAAATACTTGCAAGAAAAGTTTAGAACAAAAATACAAATAAAGCGATGCTTTTCCTTTTAGTGTGTTTCTCCTTTCCTTGTCATTTTCCTTCCTCTCACACCATATATGTAAATGCCTATCATATTTTCATGAAGCAAATGATAATAGCAGCTCTTTTTAGGGGAAGTGAATTTTCGCATGTTATTGTAGTCTGGGAGTCTACAACGAGATACCTGGGATTCACTATGCAACTTGATTATTCTTTTCTATTCCACTGAGATGCTGAATCGATAAACTGCTGAAAGGGTCAGTGCATCAAATAGTATAACGACGCTTTTCACAATCAATGTATAAATCATGCAGTCGGTTACCTCCCTTCACGAATTTGCAAATAGGCATCATGGGATAAATAATTACGCAGGTATGCGTATGAATTTCCGTGTGTGTGTGTGTGTGTGTGTGTGTGTGTGTGTGTGTGTGTGTGTGTGTGTGTGTGTGTGATCTAGAAGCAGGGGAAACCTTGAATGATACGTGTTTTGGTCATTTAAACGCCGTGGAACTCTTGTTATACAAAGCTACCACAATTGAATTCTGCTTGAAACTGTGAGCGAAGAGAGAGTGAGAGTGGTGGAAAGTAAATGAGATAAAGGGAAGCCAGACATTAACAGTAATACTTGGCTTATACTTTATTTATGGATTCCGAAATGCCGAACAGTAAAGCTGTCCTCCAGAGGATTTCAACAGAGAGCGCAGGAAGGTATCCCACAAGTCAATCTATCAGACACTGTACGGACTCGGCAGGGCATGTTTGATGCTAAGCAACCAAATCCACTTCATGGATTAAAAAACAAATCCCACTGAACGGGTAAGGAAACAAGAAAACGCAGCCATTACGGCGAGTGAGAATGAAAAATAGAATAATCATCTATCATCCGATAATTTGATGCCACGTAATTAAACTGAATTTATTTAATTGAAGAAGAAATAAGTCCTAGCCAATGTGATAAATGTAGATATGACGCCTAGCGATCTAGAAGAAAATACTTTGATTAGTAACTTACATGCCGCCAGAATGAAATAAATGCGCGTATGTGTGTAGGCAGATAGAGAGAGGGGGAGGGAGGGAGAGGGAGAGAGAGAGAGGTACATATATAATAAACTGTTTTATTGAGTTGAATAATTTCCACAAATGGTTACTCTGAGTTTCATATAACCAAGAGTATCATATATATGTATACATATATATACATATATATATATATATATATATATATATATATATATATATATATATATATATATATGTATATGTATATATATATATATATATATATATATATATATATATATATATATATATATACGTATATATATATATATATATGTGTGTGTGTGTGTGTGTGTGTGTGTGTATGTATGTATGTATATGTGCATGTATGTGTGTAAATAAATATATATATATATATGTATATATATATATATATATATATACGTATATATATATATATATATATATATGTGTGTGTGTGTGTGTGTGTGTGTGTGTGTGTGTGTATGTATGTATGTATATGTGCATGTATGTGTGTAAATAAATAAATATATATATATATATATATATATATATATATATATATATATATATATATATGCATATATGTATATATATATATATATAAAGTGTAGTATATTGCCACTTAAGTGTGGCTGACCCCTAGGGGTGGATGTTACTGTTGCTTTTAGCCCCAGGAGGACATCTCCTCCAGCTGGCTTATCGACACACGACTGTGTCCTGTTTGCCAAGGGAGTTATCCCTCTCACCTCAACCAGCAGCACGAACGTATCCGGATTTCAGGGTTATTTCCCTTCGTCGGCGTTCGACAGCTGATGACCTTGGTGAGAGAGACAAAAACCTGGCAAACCTTATATCTTCTTTTCCAGTGAAATTCTTCACTGATATTGAAAAGGTGAAAACAAGCAATGTTAATTCTCTAAATAAAGTATTAACAGTAACTGCACGATAAAGTGTAGTATATTGCCACTTATATATATATATATATATATATATATATATATATATATATATATATATATATATATATATATATATATATATATATATATATATATATATTTATATATATATAATTATATATTTATATATATATCATTATATATTTATATATATTTATATATAATTATATATATAGAGAGAGAGAGAGAGATAGAGGGGGAGAGAGAGATATACACATATTCACACACGCACACGCACAAACATACACATATGTATACGTATGTGTATGTTTGTGTGTGTGTGTGTTTGTGAATGTGTGAGCGGGTGTTTGTGAACGTGAGTGTGTGTGTGTGCTTGTGTGTGTGCGTGTGGGTGTGTGTGTGTGTGTGTGTCTCTAAAAACATATATTCACACATGTATTTTGTTTTGCAATGTCAAAACTGAAATGTCAAGAATGCTTTCAACATAAAATTAGTGAGAAAGCTGTTTTGAATAAAATTGTAGCAGAAACAAAATAAACAACTGCAAATTCAATAAATAAATAGAAATCATGCATCTAATTGTGACGAATAGTTTCCATTTATGTTTAGTTTTCTTAATGACATATAAAAATTGCCGAGATGTTTCTATATTTTTTTCCACCTATGAAATATGGCGACTCAAATAAAACAAATATAAGGCTACTGAAAATGTGAAAGAAAAATCATTATATATGATATAAAAAGAAGTTCGACAATATAGCCGATATGTCTTCGAAAATACCTGGTTTTATTTAAAAAATTTTCTTTTTTTTTGTAATTATATTTTCGAAAATCTTTTTGTGTTCCATTTTAAATGTCATTATATATTCTGCAAATATTCTATTGCTGTTTGATACAAGCACAGGAGCAAAAGAATTCTTGTTTCCCCTTGTTAGCAACTAAATAATGTAACCCTGTTGACATTTCTCATGCATTGAAAAGTAAAGAAAACCCACGCCCTCCCAAAGAAGAGAAACTAAATGTATACACATAGGCATGTATGATGTCATTCGTTTTTTGATAATTTGAAATTCTCCAGTCAAGAATGAGTTGACTTTTAACAAAGAGAAAAAACTTCATCGCTGCATGTATCTATCCATTTATATACGTGTGTGCATATACATGAATGTGTTTGTGTATATATATGTATGTATAGTGTGAATAGATAGGGCTAATGTATCCAGGTGGGTACAGTTCGATTACTCAGTTATAATCCAAGATATGGCTAACTATATGGATTGCTGAGGAATGCCTAGGACTACTCGAGGTATATCATTCGATGAGTATACCCTGGGTTCGCATCGCTAGATTATAAATAGATTACCAAATGTATATCTAAGACAATTACACTGTATATGGAGATTAATACGTCTGCAGCTTTTTTTTTTTTTTACTTCTACAGTCAAACTACACACCATATTTGATTTAAATGTGTCCGACGCACGTTTCTGCTGCACAGATATGTCGTAATTGCATTTTCTCCCAGTTACATTCACCTGCTTAGTAGTCTATACCACTGTCGTGCTTTGGGAACGAACTAATTATAGTGTAAGTTTAACTAGCATTATTAGATCTGGTTGGGGACTATAGTTTTTGAGTGCAAAGAATGTGAGGATCATTTGGAAACCCGATACAACATAAAACCTGTTATCGGGTTGATGCTATAATGACCGGAGGTTTGAATTTTTAATCATAAATACTAGATCTTGAATTAGATCAGATTATATCTTTTAACCACCAGCCTTAAGTGGAATCGGAATTAATGGTTTTCAAAGATATTGTGTACAATTATGGGTCACTAAATTAGATATAATTTAGATATATGAGATATATAGAGCATACTAGCGAGGCCAATCCTAATCGTTCTTTATATAAATCAAGTTTTAATTTACATCTAGTCCTATATGTAAATCAAAACTTGATCTATATAAAGAATGATTTGGATTGGACCCCACGAGTAAGTTCTTCATATTTCATATATTTAAATTGTGAGTTATTTACAGGGAAAAGCCTATTTCACTAATACTTATACATCTGAAAATGCATAATAAATGAGTATAGCACTGAGATCGATGTAATCTACAAGCCCCTCTGCCACGTATTCAGGCCTTTTGTCCTTAGTAGTAAGAATGATAAGGGAACAAGTTGGTAAAATCGTTAGCATGTTGGAGAAAATCCTTGGCAACTTTTCTTCCAGCTCTTTAAACTCTTTCTGTTTATAGCACTAAAGACAACTTTACCTTTGTTCCTTTCTGAGTCGATGTAATTGACTTACACCTACCCCCAAATTTACTGGTTGTGTGATAAATTTTAGAAAAAATTAATTATAAGGTGACAAGCTAGTAGTATCGATAGTGTGATGGAATGTTTTCCTGATCCTTATGTTCTCAGTTGAAATTCCACCATATCGAATGTACCTTCCGTTGTCCAGAGTCCATAAACGCTGCAATCGAGCATTCATTTTGATGCAATAGATTAACTTGCAGCTTCTGAATTTACTAACCTTGTGCTAAAATTTGAAAGCATTTTTGTCAATTTTATTTTTCTGTACTTCAATGTGCTATTATGTAGTGGGAAAACTGCGTAGTTTTTATAATTTGTAATATAATTGTCATCTTTAACTTCGCGGAACAGTAGTGGAAGTTGGAACACTGATATTGTTTATTTTGACACAAGGAAACATTTGATAAGATTCCACGTGAATTTATTATTCAGAGAGATAACCTTTTTAGAAATAGTTGTGATCGCAAAAAACATCTAGGCTTCAAGAATGTGCGATGGAGAAAAGAGATAATAAAGAGTGAGAACCAAATTGAAATTTAAAAAATATATATATACGATAAATAAATTATCATCCTATATGCAGTAAACATTGTTGAATATATGGAAATACATTGTATACGTACTGTTTGGTTATATATATAGTTCTATATTATAGTATATTTTCAGTTTTGTTAATATTCTTATCTTATTTTTCAAGTTCTTTACTGGTGCCGAGTAAAAAGATCACCACCGAATCAAAACTTTACATTCAACGCAGTTTTTTTATTATTCTATTTAAACAATGTATTAATTAACGTCGTTAATTAGCACAGTTGAATGGGGTGATGTGCTTAACAACGAACACAATACGCTGCCACGACGGAAGTGGGCAAAACTTATGAAATTATTAAAGGAATTTTGGTATGGATTTATATTACACAACCATGTACTACAAACTGATAACTGCTGAGTGAGATTATGGAGTGCAGTTACTGCTTTTTTGCATTGTATTCTGTCCATGGTATAGTGAAGATAACGTACTGCACTTTTATTGTGTCGATGATTTGTTTAATTGACAGAAATGGGAAATAATTTAATCAAAAACTCTTTGATTTGAAAAACATCTGTCCAATGCGCATCAAATAAATCAATGCTTGAGATTGTTGGTCGATAGCCTATAGGCTAACAAAACACGGAGTCAGCGCTGTGCGATGACTCCAGCTTAAAGACATACATGTATGTGTGCCTGTTTATATAAGCGTTCGTTTGTGCATGTATATATATATATATATATATATATATATATATATATATATATGTGTGTGTGCGTGTGTGTGTGTGTGTGTGTGTGTGTTTGTATTAGTCGAGAGACTGTAGTTTCGTATCCACGTATCGATTTGATAAATTGCATCGGTGTAAAATTTCTTGGACGATGAACAACTGTCATATAGATTATCACTATCATTATAGACGTCGCGCAGTATACAATGTCTTGAGGTTGTTGATTGAAGATATTGTGTCTACGGGGTGAGGGGTAGTACTGTTTGTCAAGTCACAACAAGGACCTCGGACAGACAGTACTTTACGCAATATGCGCGCAGTTCCAGGTAATGCAGACTTTTGAAATACACCTACATTGTAGGGTATTTCTAAAGTTTTCAGATGTTTTGTTTTTCTTTTCAGATTGGGTGGTATTGAACCCAGTGATCCGATGACAATAGGGATAACCTTTACATTTGACTCTCGTAGCTGCCACATCTTAGCGACCTCAATTCTCAGGTCTCTATGTTTATCAACTGCTTCTCTTTTTTTCATGATGATATGTTGATCTGGCAGTGCCACGTCAATTGTTAGGCATGCTTGTTTGTCATTCCTAAAAGTTATTATATCCAGCCTTCTGTGCTATAATACCTTGTCTCTGTGGAAGTCAAAGTCCCAGAGGATTTTTGATTTCCCCTTTTCGTCCATTACCTTTTCCAGTGTATGTTGGTACCACGCACCTGCAACCTCATACCTATACTAAGGTAGCATGGGCAAATGGAACAAACGTCTCCTTCTAAACAATAGTAATGGGATGAGTCCCATTACAGCAAAGACATCAAACGAGGCATCTTTCAAGATAGATAGATGCATACATTCATATATAAATATATGTGTGTGCGCGCGTCTGTGTGTATGCGTGCGTGTTGTACATATATATATATATATATATATATATATATATATATATATATATATATATATATATATATATATATTCGTTTACTCGTATACATATGAATTTTCCATTTCCATGACCATGGCTATGATTAACGCTGTAAAACAGACCGTCAATTTACTTCCCTTTATTATGCAAACGCAAATTACCAATTCCATTTATAAAGATCGATAAAACAATTACCTAAAGACGTAAGTGGCTAGGTATATATAATCGGCAAAGACAATCTCATCGAACACACTGATCTCACTATTCAAAAGTGGGTTCAAACGTTCATGTGCACAGATTCTATATAGACTTATAAGTAAGATTATTTAGACTCAAGCGCATGTCTTAATACATGTGACCACATTTGTTTGATCTTCCCTTTCTATTTACACTTGCAACGAAGCACCATGGTTTAGTGAAAGTTTTGTTGTTCAAATTCATAAAGGCCCGAAATATTCGGTGTTTTCAACTGTCACCTGTATCTAAAGATTTTAATTACGAGAAAGATCACTTTTATGGTAAAAATACAAGGTTCTTCCAGATGAAGAATGAATTTCAAAACTGATTCAGCAGTTTAAACATAGATCGTAAAACATTAGTGCATTAAATGAAAAAAATTAAGATTCAAATAAAGTTGCAAAATATTTTACTTTTATACCTTCAGAAATAAATTTGAATCATCTAATATTTTGTCAACATCCAACAGAAAAGATTAATACGTCAACTTAGTAGAAACAAGATTATACTTCTAAAAGACACTACTTGCACTTTGTAAAACCATAATAGCAATGATAATAGAAGATATAAAAGCTTTGGGCGTATAGTTTTAGTGTACAGTAAGTTATAATGGTAGAATAATTGTTCTGTTTACTGATGTTTGACATCATACATTATTTATTATTAATATTCTTCGTAGATCTTCATCAATCCTTGCGCAGTTGTATATCGTTTCTGACTCAGCACGTGGTTTCTTTTTCTGTTCGTTTTCTCTCTTTCTGTTTTATTTCTATAAATTTCCATTTTATATTTATTCATATAAAGTCATTGCATCCACATTACATTAACTATCAGAATAAATAGACACCTACGCATACCTTCTCATTTTCACCTCCTCATACGGCTCCACTTACTGATCTACAAAATCAGAAGGAAAATAAGTGATTATATAAGTTAATGAAAATAAAGGAATTAATATCATTGTTATAAAAGGTTCAATCAGTAACAGGATCATGAGAGTATTATTTAAGATACTTTAGGTTTTGAGCTCGAATCCCACCGAAGTCTTATATTTCACGAATTTGATAAAATGAATTAGAAGTTAGCAACTAAAGAACAACTAAATCGACTAAACGTTGATAATGGTAAAGTGGGGCAGGTGGAAGAATCGTTAGTATGCCTGACAAAACGCTTAGTGGTATTTCATCCGCTTTACGTTAAGAGATGAAACTCCGCCGAGGTCGCCGTTGCCTTCGTCCTCATGGGGGTCGATTAAGTAATGCCCGTTGAACACTGGGATCAATGTAATCGACTTACCCACCCTCCCCCGAAATTACTGGCCTTGTGCCAAATTTTGAAACTTTCATTATTTTTATTAAGGTGGTGAGCTTGTAGAATCGTTAAGACATGCTTGGCGGCATTTCGTCCATCTTTAAGTTCTGAGTTCCAATTGCTCCGAGATTCTTTCGGAACCGATAAAATAAGTATTACTTGAGTTCTTAGTGATCGATGTAATCGAGAAGCCCTGTCCCCTAAATTTATTGTGTTATTCTTAATTAAAACATATTATTTTTTTACTAAAGCGCGAAGGTGGCAGATCGTTAGCACGTCAGACAGAAACTTTAGTGTCATTTCTAACAGATTCGCGTTCTAATTTCAAATGCCACTGAGGCCGACATTGCTTTTCATCCTATTTCGGTCGATACAATAAGTTCCTCCAAACACTGAGCTTGATGATATCGACTTATCTTTTCTCCTAACAGGTGTGCGAAAATTTGAACCATTCTTGTTGTTGTTGTTGCTGGTAGTGGTGTTATTCTTCTTGATATTGTTGAGTTGCATTTCATGTTTTGCCAACAGAAGAAAACAGTTTTACTTTTATTATTAGTGGAAATATATATTAACAATATATACATACCTACAGAAATATCTACGTGTGTGCGCACACACACACACAGAGTAAAACAGAAAGAGAAACACAGAGAGAGAGACTTATATGTGCACACGCACATATATAAAAACTCAGGGTAAGGGGGCACAGAATATCAGACTAAAATTATACGTATATATCTCCATTTAAGTGTGGATACACATACTTACCAACATACAATCATACATACATAATTACAAACATACATTCATACGTATTTCAAAACATCTACAGGCACTCACTAATACTCACATTCACAGGTAAGCATGCATGCACACGCGTTAACACATACGTACCTAGGCACACAGACACATACACGCATACACATTTTAATTCGTAATAAACACAGCGTAAAGATCTAAGTACAGAAGACTTGTCAAAACTAATTCCTGGTTAAACTTGACAGGAAATCTCTTACGGTTCAATGTAATTCTATTTAGTAAATAGTTTTAGGAAACCAATGATTTATTAAGAATGTAGTTTAACTGACAGATCGAAAGGAAGAACTAATGCGATAAATGATGTATTAAAATAAAACCCGAGGCCTGCTTTTTATCAGGCAGTGTTTTTATCAACAGGATTCTGAATCGAAAACAACTTCTTTGTATATTTTTTGTGCATGCGTGTGCGTGAGTGTATGTGCGTGTGTGCGCGCGCTTTTGGACTTTTGTCTGTGTGTGTGTGTGTGTGTGTGTGTGTGTGTGTGTGTGTGTGTGTGTGTGGGCGTGTGTGTGTGTGCGTGTGTGTGTGAGTGTGTGTGCGTGCGTGTGCGTGCGTGTGTATGTGTGTGTGTCTGTTACTTTGAACAGTAACAATGAATTTCTAAATGCTAAAGATGTAAGAATTTCATGTGACATTTTCCAGGGTACCTCTCTATCACCACTTCCCTCTTGTCTAGCCTTAATACCTCTCTCAAAATTGCTCAATAATGCGCAGTACGGTTATAAAATGTTTGACAACAATATAAATCATCTCATTTACATGGATGATTTAAAGCTATTTGCAAAAAATTACCAACAACTCAAGGCCTTATAGCGATTGTTAAACGATTCAATGATGACATCAGGATGCAATTTGGCCTCGATAAATGTGCAAAAGCTACCTCTATGAAAGGAAAATTGACAGAAACATCTAACGTTAACCTTCACCAGCAGAATGTCATAAAAGAGTTAGAACCAGCGGAGAGCTAAAAATACCTAGGGGTAATTGAAGGGGCGGAAACAAACGTGCAGTGATGAGGGAAAGGATCAGAAGAGAATGTTATCGGAGGGTGAGAGCAATACTGAAGACAGAGCTGAATGCAAGAAACAGGATCGAAGCAATCAACGCTTTAGCCATACCAGTCGTGACTTACAGTTTCAATATCATTAACTGGTCAATTACTGAAATATGTAATGTTGACAGAAAAATACGAAAACTGTTGACACTGCATATAATGCACCACCCTATAGAACGACTTTATCTGCCAAGAAGAGAGGAAGGCCGTGGACTTTTAGAACTGGTATCAACAATGAATATTGCCACTATTGGCCTGGACACCTACCCGAAAAACTCTGAAGACTTGATGTTAAAACTTGTCTCAAAACATGAAAGCGATAAAGCATCATACTCAGTACCAAAACAAGTAAAGGAGTATCTAAGTCAATTCCGAATACAACAAATTCCAAAATTAGACGTACTAGAAACAAGCGCAGAAATCCCGTGTTAAAACTGCTGCCTTACATATTCTTACTGATAAATGGCAAGAAAAACCTCTCAATTGCAAATACCCAAAGAGAGCGGATAATGCCGATTTTGACAAAGTACTTACCCATCAATTGCTGTTGGATTTTGGCTTAAAATCAGAAACAGAAGGGTTTATCATAGCAGCCCAAGGGGCCCTGTTAGTGTATATTTTCATTCATGTGCCTTAACTACAATATTAGAGCATTTTAGCTCTTATTTCTAGTAATATAGTTGTTTTTTTAAGACTCTAGTCACATTTAGTGACAGTTTTAATTCTCCTTTTTTTTTTTTGGTGAAACTTTGCAACCTGCTGTTTACATTAATTTTGTGTATACATATTAGCGAATCGCTAAATAATCCGTTAATTTGGATGACGAAAACATATATGTTAATAGAGGAACAGGTCTGAAAATAGCCGAACACCAAGCTGGCTTAACTGATGGTGGCATCGGAAACTGCTGTAACTGACACGTCAGTCTTAAGTATTCCCGGTCGGTATATTTCGGACAATTATGATCCCTGTTAGTATATATGTTTTCATTCATGTGCGTTACCTGCAACATTAGAGCATTTCAGCTCTTATTTTTAGCAATCTAAGTGTTTTTTTAACATCCTAGTTACATTCAGTGACAATTATAATTCTCTTTTTTGGTGAAACATTGCAACTTACTGTCTACATTAATTATATATATATATATATATATATATATATATATATATATATATATATATATGACAGGTGTATGTGTGGCTATGTGATAAGAAGTTTGCTTGCCAACCACATGGTTCAAAGCCTCCTGAGTAGATTTGGCAGGCAGAAACTGAAAGTAGCCAGTTGTATATATACATACCCCCCACACACATATATATATATAAATATATTCTTCTTCTTCTTATTATTATTATTATTATTATTATTATTATTAATATTATTATTATTATTATTATTATTATTATTATTATTATTATTATTATTATTATTATTATTATTATTATTATTATTATTAATGTATATATAAATACTATTATATATATACTATAGTTATATATATATACTATAGTTATATATATATATATATATATATATATATATATATATATACGCTATAATATACTATCATGAATATATATACATATATGTGTGTGTGTATTTACAGATTTGTCGCAGTCACATTGTTTTATGAGTATAATTGTAGACAAATCATATAAGTAGGAGGTTTAACTTTTTATGAGTTAAACTGCCCGCGGGAAACTTTGTTAAACGAAGTGACAATTATATAAAATAAGTTTTAAAATATCCTCAAGTATTATATTTGCACCTGTGTTTTGTTGCCATTATGTTTGTGGCAAGAAGAATTTTAGTTGTAATGACATTTTAACATCACCAACATATTAATGATTCTTTGTGTAACTAAAGTGGTGAACACTGAACTATATAAATAATATATCTAATTATCTCAAAGATTATTGGTAATGACAGAGTTCAAAAACATCTCTCAGATTCTACAAACATTTAGGCAAAGCAAAATCTATAGCAATGCAACGACTAATTATTATAATGGTTTAATCGAAAAGGGACTAACTACAAAAAAGAAGAAGTTTATTAAAGAACAAGAGTGACAACCAAACAATATATAACAAAACATAATTTCGTTTAATCCTCCTCTTAATATCAAAGTGAAACATCTATAATAAATATTATTTGAAAATTAGTAAGACAACATAGGTTTTAAACACTACCATCAAATTTTATATCAAAATATATCAAACTTTGCTAATGTACTCGTCTCTTCTAAACTGGGTAAACTTAAACAAGTTATCCTTCAAAACAAATGACAGTACCTATAATTGTATGACCAGCAATTTTTGCTCGATTGAGTCAAATTGTATGGTTAAAGATATTGTTTTACAGAGGATAAGAAAAACGAACCTCACCACCACTATCACTCACACTACTACTACAACTAATACTTCTACCGTAATACAACTTTCCTTTATGGTAGTTCATAGAAAGGCAAGCTTGTATCATTGTCATTATTCTTGCTCTTGAATGGCCTCCGGGCTGACTTCCCTAAATAAACATCCATGATAACAGGCGTTTTATTTTTCTATCAAGTCGATTGATCATGTTGAGGTTTCGTCAAGGCTTCTGGCTGAATATTGTTTCTCGCGTAGGAACAAGATTGAAGATAGGACAGACACATAAGCAACAGCAATATTTTAAATACACATATCTCTAATATAGGAATCCACCTACACGATTTGAATTTATCTAATCGTCCTCTGTAGGAAGAAAAGCAAAGTTAGCTTAAGTAGGATTCAAACTCGGAATGTTAACTCATATGGTTATAGGTCGGTTTCTAACATTAGAGCCAGTCAAATATTAAGATGGAACAGGGATGACTGAAACAAGTAAAAGAATAAAAGAATAAACTCAATGTACGGTATATGAATTTATATAATCCAGTTGTAAATACAAGAAAGTTCCTTTAATGAACTCGGTTACAAACCAAATAATAAATCAATAATTAAGACTGTAACGTGTAGTCCTATGCAGTTGAAATCCAATAAATTCAATCATTGGAAATTATGTCATTAGGAGTATAAAGAATATAAAGGAAGTCAGGGAGTATAAGATGAGTATATTTATTTCCCCAGTTGATATTCATAGGATGACGACCGTTTCACAGTCAACCTTATGCAAAAATAATTTATTTTAGTGTATGATAAATTATTTTACATGCCTGTACTAATACGTATGTTATAAAATACATAGTGTATATATATATATATATATATATATATATATATATATATATATAAACTTAGATAAAACTTAGATTTTTTTCGACCAACGATTGGTCCAGGCCATGTCTAGCTTAATAGCACCACCTCATAGGATTATCTAAATCCTTTTTACAGTCAAGTTTCGTCTATGGTCCATTCAAGTAGTGAGTTCTTAATGAGTGAGAACTCATATATATATATATATATATATATATATATATATATATATATATATATATATATATATATATATATATATATATATATATATATACATACGTGCGACGTTTTTCACACACATTTCCTCAGACAATTTCTCTCACAAGGTATCAGTTATCTCAGTGTTATGGTGACATAGACTTAGCCGAAACCAAATCGTTGCGGAACGATATTCTTAACCACACAGCCATATACGTATGTGTTTGCAATGGGAAGGTAAATTCATAAACTCTAGACATTGTGGTTTGTTGGATCCTTTACCTTTCCTATTCGAGCAGTGCTATTAGCAAAAGCATTTCAATTGTGACTATGCTATTGTATTTCAGTTGTTGTGTAATCCGAAATTGCTTTATCTAATGTGAATTTTTTAAGATGTGACGTGAGTTGAATTTTTTTTCTATTTTGCAATCCGAGGATCCACATTGGGATTCCCTTGTTGACTGGATTCTTTCTCTATTATTATTATACAGTGCCAGTCAAGTACAGAAGGACGATACAATCGATTTTTTCCACTCTAAAATAGATCTTTTCCCTATATTAAAAATCAATGGGGGTGCTGATGTGATAACCCATTAAGTCACAAAAGGGGTAGCACTCTGGGTTTTGGTATTCAAATTCATTTCAGTTAACTATTCATTTATTCTATTGGAGTCGATAAAATAATGCGTAATAATATATAGTGGTTAATTCAATTTACTATATAATTTCTGTCCGTAACTTTGAGCTTTTATTCTAAGCGAAAAAGTCATAATATTTGCTATTTAGACGTCATTAGAACAACAGGTAACAGTTTGCCAGTATAAATAACATATGGTTTTTGGTTGCGGTGTTTAAAGTAATGTGCTCATATTTCATCGTGGTCGACAACAATGTCATTATTCCAGAATAGAGAAAATGTGTGAAATTATGCCATTCAAAGAATCCCAGTATTCAAAAAATCTTCACATATCTCTGCAGAATAACTTAGTTGACTGTATTATCATAGCCCTTATATTGTATCCCTGAATCCGTGGCAGAGGTGAGATACATCGTAACCTTTCATAGATTTTATCTACAAACTCAGGCGTGACCATATGATTAGAAGCTTGCTTCCCAGCCACATGGTTCCAGGTTCAGCCTCATTGCATGCCACCTCAGGCAAATGTCTTCTGCTATAGCCTCGCGCCAACCACAACCTTGTAGGTGAATTGATAAACGGAAACTGAAAGAAGCCCGTCTTAAACGCGCGCGTGTGTGTATGCCTGTGTGTGTGTTTGTGTCTATTTTTGTCCCCTACCACCGCTTGGCAACCGGTGTTGGTGCGTTTACGGCCCTGTAATTTAACGTTTCGGCAAAAGAGAGCCATAGAATAAACACTAGACTTTAAAAAAGGAATGAGGTCGATTCATTCAACTACACAAAAATCTCCAAAGGGTTGCCCCAGAATTGCCGCAGCCTAATGACTGAAACAAATAAAAATAAACTGTTCTGGGTTTCTGGTTGAAGTTATTTACATTTGTTTTCAGTGCTAAAATCTGAAAACTGAATGAAATTTTATATACGTAGCAATTACTAATAGACTATCTTTAATTATAGAAAATATTGTTTTAAAACAGGACCTCATTTCGACTCCAGCTAACGTAAAATCGAGTTTGACTAACATTACTAACTGAATTAGAATGTAGCAACGTGTTAGAAGTGTTAGAGCATGGATAATTTTTATGTTCTGCGTACAAATCCCACCGACGCCAACTCTTTATTTTATCCTTTCAACATCGATGAAATAAAGTACCATTCAAGAAGCAGAGATCGATATAATCAGTTCTTCCCTGTGCCACCTCTCCATCAAATTCTAACGTTGTAACTGCGTAAGTAATTATTAATTGCTAAATTATTCTTAATCGATTATACTTCGTCTCTCTTAAATTGGCTTTATGCCCAATCAAAGGGAAAATATTCATAATCTTATTTCTACTGCTTTTGCAATTGTTGTTGTGTAAATGTTTGCAGCAAATATTGACTTCAATAATTTATAATAGAGATTTGTTGAAGTCTCTTCACCGGAACGGACTAAGATTTTCAATTACAAGCTCTTGGCTGAAGCGGAAGTTAGTAAAATGCCGTGTTAAACCAAACAAGATTAATTTCGAACACCGGACGTTGATTCTCTATTTGAAACTCTGATATATAACGAAACATTTGTAGTTTACTCTATCGATTCACAAAATGAACCATTTATATTTCTCACACCGTCACTACTTCCTGACTGACGTTTTAACAACTCCATATGTCTCAGGAAAATATCCAAGATATAATGTACCAATAGTGAATCATGCTGGCTATTTGTCCTATTCTCATGCTTACTTGGGACGAAACAATATTTTGCATAATAATGTTTGCAGAAATCTGAAATGGTAAATGATTTGAGCAAATTATTACATTGTACGGCAAATTTCTTCTGCAAAATAAATAACCTAAAGAAAGAAAAATACATGTTGACATAACTCTACAACATTTTGTGTCGTTTCTTCGTTTTTTTGTTGTTGTTTTTTTTTCCTTTTTTATTTCAAACAGTAGTTTGCTATTTATATGTGCATACTCTTGGTATTAGAGACAATTACTGGACGATTCGCTGATAAGATGTATACATTCATAAATTATGATCTCTATTGATTTTCTCAGTGTGATTAGAAGGATACCATTATATCGACCCAAATATACGATTGGTACTTATTTTAACGACCTCGGAAGAATGAAAGGCAAATTCGACCTCGGCATGATTTGAAATCAAAATGTAGATAGAGATAAATATACGCTACAAGGATTTTATTCCGTCATACCAAAATGTCTACCAGCTGACTGTCTATGAGAGAGTAATAAAAAATGTTTAATCATAAAATTTTAGTCAGCGTGATCATACAGCCATGGTTTAAACGTTGGTCTACTAAATCATAAATAATCTAACAAAATAGATTTTATATTTACGAAAGGCTTACCGTGTAAACATGTTTCAAAGTAGCTCTGGAGAAAAAATCTATAAAATTTAGCTAACTCTGTATGTAAAGCACTATGAACGTGTAGTTCATTGTTCGGAATGTCTGCTAAAATTTGTGATATATGTAAGTCACTATCAGATTACGGGTCTGTAAGCATCATTTCAGTGGACAGTTAAAGAAAGTACTTATTTGTTGACCAAATCCCATCACTGTATTAAAATTAAACCGGCTGTGACTCCACTTCATGTTCACAAAGATACTGTATATAATGACATTGTGTATATGTCCACCTGTGACACAGTATTAGTTAAACTCTACAGTTATACTACTGCCAGTATAACATATAGCATACCAAAAATGGTCAAAATGGCGCATAACAATAGACGATACAAAATTCCCACATGATTCACATCGATTAGTTGCTCTGAAGTAAGGCGTAATTAATATTTTCCTTCTTTATCTCTCTCTATTATTTCTTATGCCTCTTCTGCCTGAGACAAATATGCTGAAGCAAGTATCTCCTACTTTCGCTCTTCACATTTATCGCAGACAACAGCTTCTTTCTTCTGAGATGTTTGTAGCATACGTGTGTTTGTAGTAGTCGAAAAGTAAAATAGCTATTCAGAAGTCAAGGGTTTTCTCAAAGGTAATTAGAAGCGAAATTAAAATGGAATTATTTCAAAATGAATGAAAATCGAATCGCAGTTTGTGCTATCTTAGAACTCACACTTCCTCGAAAGCATCTAATCACAGAAAAATATCACTTTCTGTTTCGGTATTCAATTCTTATTATTTCACGACAGGGGAATAGGACATTGTGGCTTTATAATTTGGCAAAGAACTTTCAAATTGTAATCGAAATGATTCAGATTCGAGTAAGAATTGAAACAGTCAATAAAGCATTGATTCTTAACTTTACTGCAAACATCAACTGTTTCGGTAGGTTATTACATACTTGTGTTTCCTCATCCCGATTCCTTCTCCCAAATACTTTAATTAACCATAATCTTGTAAGAACTTTACAAAACGTTTTGTTAATTGAGTTGTCAACCAGTAACATCAATGTCCTTAATTAAAACCGTTCAGTTTTCATTAGAGGTTTCCACAAGATAGTTTCTATTCATTGATTTTCTATTTTTCATGTGTTTCCTTAGATGATAATCGTTTCATCTAATTTCACAGAAGATATTACAGATATTTGTTGTGTTATTTTTTTACTGCTGACTAAAGAGCGTTTACTTTTTTCCTTTAATTCTTTCTGTTCTGTTCTTTTTATGATTAACAACTTCTTAATTATAGGAATTTTGAGTGAAAAGAACAATTTCTTTTTGTTACTAGACGGTACAAGGCAAGATCTATAATTGATGGTAAGTAGATATCGGATAGCTGGTCGAAGGTGCAACCGATCTTTGTATACAAAATAATGCGATTAAAAATATTGGGTTGAGATCACAGTCAAGTAAATATAACCAAGTATTTGATAGATATTTATGTTATTGATTCACACAAGATGAAAGGTTAAATAAATATCTATAGGTATTGAAGCTATAACGTAGAAATTGTAGTAAGGACTGGGAGGCATTTTTCGGGTGCTCTACCAATTCTGATTTCTATCGCTCTAATCACTCTATAATAATACATCCATTACAATAGCAACAATAACAAGTTCTACGACGATGATGATGACGATGACTGCTACTACCAGCTCACGAAACATATACTTAGGTTTGTGTGTATACATATATCTGTTTGTATGCGTGAGTGTGTGCGTGTATGCACGCGCGCACGCGTTTGTGCGTGTGTGCACATGTGATTGTAAAAGTAAGAGAGGAAGAGAGGAAGACAGAGCACTGAGATCACTTATGTACACGTACTAACGTTTGTATGCACACATTTCTGACGAATCTTCTGTCGGTCTCAATGGTGAGCATTAAATTGGTTCGATCAACAGAACTAGCTGTTCGTTAAATGAACGATGATGTGGCTGAGTATTTTGGGGCACATATTATTAAAGGAATATCCCAACAAAATCAGTACAAGACTGAACCCTTCAATCACACACTCGCACACTTGCACACTCGCACACGCACACACATGCACGAGTACACGCTCGCGCGCGCACACTTGCTCGAGGGCGCGAGCGCTCGCACACGCATTCAAGTGCACTTGCAGTGGGCTGAAACCTGACATGATGACTGTACAAAACGATTCTATTATATTTCAATGAAAATGGCTGTGTTTTCTACAAAATCTTGTACTCTTATAATTTTCTCAATAACATTAAATTTGACACACAGTATCACGTACAATCCACACAACAGTCTTCAGTTTCCATCTACCTAAATTTACTCGCGAAAATTTAGAAATGACTCGAAGTAATTGAAACAGCAACAAGGCCAAGAATAACAGAAGCTCGAACAGTAACCAAGCAACAATAACAAGGATAAAGTCAACATACGTTTGCATGTACTTGCGATAGATATTCTGAGTTTTGAGGAGCGTTTTGAGGGAGCAAGACTTTTACATGGCGTATACTATACTACAGAGTTTTCTCATCCAATGCATTCTTCACACAGAAAGCCAATGGAAGTGAGCAAGACATTTTTTAGAGATTCAATTATTTCTAAGATGATAGGTACGAATTAATCTTCAGAGAATACCAAATGTTACTTGACTAAACTACTGCACATCGGGTTCGAGCGCAAAATCACAAGTGCAAGATTACTGTGGTCTTCACAGACTGGCCATAACTGGTCAGGTAGTGAAACATACAGAATATCGTCTCTACTGTTATAAGATTTTATTAGTTACCTGATTGCGGAAACTGATATTCCATATCCCACATGTCTACGTAAATTGCCATCGGGTATTTAACAAGGGAAATACAGAGACATACCGAGAAACACACACACATACTGACATGCGCACGCACGAACTAACAAAGACATATACTGTTAAATACATACATGCGCCCATACATACATACATACATACATGTGTGCGTGTTTGTGTGTGAATTTCGGAAGAGTCATATGTATGTATTCATACATACATACATGTAATTGGCTGCCCTCCTTCTCTCGACATTGCTTGCTTTGGGCCAAAGTTACTAAGTTACTATCATTATTATTATTATTATTATTATTATTATTATGAAGCGGAGAGCTGGCAGAATGCTTAATAGTATTTCACCTATCTTTACGTACATACATACATATATACATACATGCATACATATATATATATATATATATATATATATATATATATATATATATATATATATATATATATATATATCGGCGATACCAGCAAGATTTGCGGAGAAGTAGGGCTCGAGCAAGCGAAATAATACAGAGTGGAGGTACCAAAGTAAACAACAGTAATTTGAAACGATAGACGAAGACAATCAATAGATAAATATAGCCTTGGGTCCAAACGCGAGAATGATCAATTAACGCCTGGTAGAAATCCTCAAATGGATATAAAGAACAGAATTGGGAAGAGCAAAGATTGTTGACCAGCAAGCTAGGCGTTCAGTGGCAAAAAGGCAGAAGATAGAATATATATATTTTATTTTTATATAGTTTCAGCTTAGAGCTGCGGCCATGCTGATGCACTGCCGTGTAAAATAAATGTGCGCTTTTAAAGCCTAGCCAGGCTCATGGGCCAGGTTTCCCGGTTTCAATGGCGTGTGTGTTCCCCAGCTGGATAGGACGCCAGTCCATCGCAGCGTTACTCATTTTTGCCAGCTGAGTGGACTGGAGCAACGTAAAATGAAGTGTTTTGATGAAGAACACAACGCGTCGCCCGGTCCAGGAATCGAAACCACAATTAACATTGCTTGTTTTCACCTTTTCAATATCAGTGAAGAATGTCACTGGAAAAGAAGATATAAGATTTTGCCAGGTTTTTCTCTCTCACCAAGGTCATCAGCTGTCGAACGCCGAAGAAGGGAAATAACCCTGAAATCCGGATACGTTCGTGCTGCTGGTCGTGGTGAGAGGGATAACTCCCTTGGCAAACAGGACACAGTCGTGTGTCGATAAGCCAGCTGGAGGAGATGTCCTCCTGGGGCTAAAAGCAACAGTAACATCCACCCCTAGGGGTCAGCCACACTTAAGTGGCAATATACTACACTTTATCGTGCAGTTACTGTTAATACTTCATTTAGAGAATTAACATTGCTTGTTTTCACCTTTTCAATATCAGTGAAGAATGTCACTGGAAAAGAAGATATAAGATTTTGCCAGGTTTTTCTCTCTCACCAAGGTCATCAGCTGTCGAACGCCGAAGAAGGGAAATAACCCTGAAATCCGGATACGTTCGTGCTGCTGGTCGTGGTGAGAGGGATAACTCCCTTGGCAAACAGGACACAGTCGTGTGTCGATAAGCCAGCTGGAGGAGATGTCCTCCTGGGGCTAAAAGCAACAGTAACATCCACCCCTAGGGGTCAGCCACACTTAAGTGGCAATATACTACACTTTATCGTGCAGTTACTGTTAATACTTCATTTAGAGAATTAACATTGCTTGTTTTCACCTTTTCAATATCAGTGAAGAATGTCACTGGAAAAGAAGATATAAGATTTTGCCAGGTTTTTCTCTCTCACCAAGGTCATCAGCTGTCGAACGCCGAAGAAGGGAAATAACCCTGAAATCCGGATACGTTCGTGCTGCTGGTCGTGGTGAGAGGGATAACTCCCTTGGCAAACAGGACACAGTCGTGTGTCGATAAGCCAGCTGGAGGAGATGTCCTCCTGGGGCTAAAAGCAACAGTAACATCCACCCCTAGGGGTCAGCCACACTTAAGTGGCAATATACTACACTTTATCGTGCAGTTACTGTTAATACTTCATTTAGAGAATTAACATTGCTTATATATATATATATATATATATATATATATATGTATATATATATATATATATATATATATATATATATATATATATATATATATATATATATATATATATATATATATATATATATATATAATCCCCACCCACTAGAAAGCAATGCAGAAGTAAGCCGAAACGATCGTTGTGCTCAATAAAGCTTCCAGTACAATCTCTCTTCCATATCAACCATTTAATATAGAGGATGTTTCAAAAAATTTGGTATCATTTGAGATGTAAATATTGCAGAAACTACATAGTCAAATCAAATGAAATTAAACAGGCTTAATGTTGAGCAACATAAGATGTATTCATCCAAAGTTAAAAGAGAAATTCAGAGGTATGTGGATTCCATGAACGATTTCACAAATGTTCAATATGCGCACCACCTGAGACACAGCACACGTCAAGTCGGAAGTCCAGCTCCTCCCAAACACGCTGCAGCATGCCTTGGCTAACAGTCTGCAGTGCGGTAGTGATTCTCTGTTCGAGTTTCTCTAGGTTTGCAGAAAGAGGAGGCATATAGATCAGGCCCTTCACAAAGCCTCATGTTTGCGCTTCCGTGTGTCATCTGCCGTTATGGCCTGAAGGAGTTGAAGCTTGTAGGGTTTCATTAGCAAGCGTTTCCTCAGGACGCGTCAAACTATCGTTGGAAGAATCTAGGTTTCCAGACTTCTTTTTATGGACTTCTTAGGGTTTCGCATTAATTTTTGGCGAACCCGCTCAACCGTCTCTTCCGATGTTAGTGGTCGCCCAGATTCTTTTACCCTGCACAGACAGCCCTCTTCCTTGAACTTGTTGTGCCATGTGTGAATCTGCATTTCCGTTGGTGACTTCTTAGAGAATTCTCTCATGCATCCTGCACAGTCTTGTTCGACTGTGTTCGAGTATACTCCAACACACAAAACGCCTTTTCTATTCCAGTGAATGCCATTTCTATACCTGAAAAGAGAAACATATCAAAGATTAAGCATAAAATGTTGACCTGTTTCTATACATGCTGTTAAAATTTGAAGTCATTTGAACAAGAACTCGCAAAATTATTAGATTGCGAAATGATATCAAACTTTTTGAAACACCCTGTACATACATATATATATATATATATATATATATATATATATATATATATATATATATATATATATATATATATATATATATATATATATATATATATATATATATATATATATATATATATATATATATATATATATACATATATACATATATATATACATATATATATATACATATATATATGCATATATATATATGTATGTATGTATGTATATACACATAGACACATACACGCGCGCGTGCGAGCGCACACACACACACACACTCCATCGGTTTTCGGAGGATACCTCATGCAAAGCTTTCTTCTAAGATGTTTTCCTTACTTTTCTGACAAATGATGTCAGCCATCAGATTGACACTGTGAATGAAAAAGGCACGTGCAATCTATTCCTCAGAAGCGCTGCATATTGATACAGAAATAGCTCTCTTGAAAGTTACCAATCTTTCGCTGTGAAAGTTGCTCAGGAGGTAGAAGTTGCTGACATAGATCCAACATCAGCAACAAAAAGCAAAATGCATGCACAGGTTTATAACACCAACAGAACACATAACTTTATACAAAAAAAACTCTGGAAAGTCAATCAGACCGTTGCGAAGGACCTCTTTCTTTTTTCTCTACAACTAAATCATTAACGATTTAGAATTAAAAAATAAAGATTAAATATAGGCGCAGGTGTGGTTATGTCGCAAGAAGCTTGCTTCCCGACCACATGCATCCGGGTTCAGTCCCACTGCGTGGCACCTTTAGCAAGTGTTTTATACTATAGCCTTGTGAGTGAATCTGGTAGACGGAAGCATAAAGAAGCCCTTTGTATGTATATATTTTGTGTGCGCGTCTTTGTACATGGTTGTCCCCCCACAATCGCTTGACAACAGCTGTTGGTGTATTTACGTCCCCGTAACTTAGCGGTTAGGCAACAGATTCGATAGTATAAGCACTAGGCTTACAAAGACTAAGTCCTGTAGTTGATTTCCTCGACTAAAAAACCCTTTAAGGCAGTACTCCAGCAGGTACAAGAGTAAAAGAATGTCTTTTAAAATATGAACTATATCTTATCTTCAGTCTTGTTTTTATTAAATTTCATAGAAGGTTAAATTTAGCTTAGTTTAGCTTAATTTAATTTGTCTTGAGTTACGCAGCTCCTACCAATTTAAAGAGGGATGTAATAGAAATATGCATGGCTACCAACGACAAAAAATTAGAAATGTTTATTTTTTGTAAGAAGTAAAGGAATAAATATTTATTAATCGAAAATTAGAGTCTCCAACTTTGACTGGGAATGGATTCTCTCTTGTTTAATAACAAATTGACAATTAGTGGCCGAATACGTGGTATATGTATGTATATATGTATATATATATATATATATATATATATATATATATATATATATATATATATATATATATATATATATATATATATATATATGCACATGTGTGTGTATTTGTGTGTGCGTATGGGTGCGAATGCATGTGTGTATACATATGCATACATACATACATACATACGTACTACTTACCTAAGTGTCGCTATGTATGCATGTATGACTCAATATTTCTTAATTACCCATTTAGTCATGGTGAGTCTATCTACGTATATGCCTTATATTACTTTCTTCTTTCTTTAATCACTGATTTAACAATTCTCTTGGATATACGTGTTCACAAGACAGCTATCTGTGAAGCAGGTAATATTTTCAACACCGCCTTGCTTCTTACCCTAAAGCAGTCATTCTTAATTGTCAATTTCAGAATCACTATAAATAGTATATAACTGTTTCCGCAAGACAATTCAATTTGAGGTGTCCAGATAGCCGAGGAATAGAAGGTGAAATACAAAATAGGAAACACATCGCTAGGTTAATTGAAGAATATAATATATATTTGTGCAGTTTGCTGGTCTACGTGTTATACGTGATCAGTGGTAAGAGTGTACATGGTCACTTGACACGCTAGAACTAGCAGCCTAATCTCTTCAAATCTCATCCAAGTGCCTTAAGTAAACAGCGGTACTACACAGCTCTAAAATAGACAGGATAGTCACAGTTGGAAGCCTCTGACCATATGATCCTCCAGTTGCAGTTGAGAAGCACAGATCAATGTCGTAGCGAAGCACCGCACCTTTGATTGAACAGTTAAAAAATGGTAGCCAAAATATCCTTCTAATAACATTAACATATCTTAAAATAGCTGAAAGACAAGATGGTTACAGAGATTTTTTTTATCTCAAATCTGACCTGGATTTTTAAAAAAATACTAATGAAAATCAGACATGGTCATGATGCAGCATGATCCCCCAAATTCACCACTCGATCTGCAAAAAATAGAGCGAAATCTCCGTCAAATCTCATCATGATCTCTATAAAGATATGGATATATGATATAATGTAGTGTAAGAGATAATATCTCTGAATAACTAGTGATATGGTTCCGAATGCAACACATTTAATCGTTGATCTTTCGAGAACACAGGAAATAATATAGTCCTAGATACACTATCTCCAAAATCAAAGCAAGGATTCTCATACATAGAACACATTTGATCATAGCTGTACTGGGTCAGGAATGACCTGGACTTAAACAATAACATGGAGGCTTGAATTTTGTTAACAACAAACAAGATGAGGACAAATATCCGTCAAATGTAAATAATGTAAATAATGTAAATAATTCCTCATCTCTTAAATATAGAACTGTATTATCTAATCGGTACGGAGCCGACATTAGACCTCATTGGAGACATATAGAGAAACTCCATCAAAAACTAGCTCGTCTTTCAAACCATCTAACTTTCCTGTGTAGATGTAGAGACTCAAAGCTAATACCACCTGGCTTAAATATAATGACACCAGTGGATTCATATAAAGCTAGAAGAGTAGCGGAAAGGGCAGGACATACCCTCGTCCGTGAGAGGATCCACTACAGCCGTTGGAAAAAACATCAACTAAATAACGAAATAATAATAATAATATAATAATAGTAACATCGTTAGGAATGAGAACCCAGGTTCTAAATTTCCCCAAGACACCTGACGAAGGCTGGAGGGTATATCAGCCGAAACGTTGTCTTAACAACAAACAAGATGAGGATAAATATCTGTCAAATGTAAATAATGTAAATAATGTTGAATTTTGTTGTTGAACAAGTCTTCGCTTCGCTGCTGTTGATGCTGATGTTGTCATCGTCGTTGTTGTCGTTGTTGTTGTTGTTGGTGGTGGTGGTGGTGGTGGTGGTGGTGGTGGTGGTGGTGGTGGTGGTGGTGGTGGTGGTGGTGGTGGCAAAGGCGGGGGCGGCGGCGGCGGCGGCGGCGGGGGCGGAGGCGGCGGCGGAGGCGGCGGCGGGGGCGGAGGCGGCGGCGGAGGCGGCGGCGGAGGAGGCGACGGCGGAGGCGGCGGCGGAGGCGGAGGCGGCGGAGGCGGCGGCGGCGGAGGCGGCGGAGGCGGCGGCGGCGGCGGCGGAGGTGGCGGCGGTGGAGGCGGAGGCGGAGGCGGAGGCGGAGGCGGAGGCGGAGGCGGCGGCGGCGGCGGAGGCGGCGGCGGCGGAGGCGGCGGAGGCGGAGGCGGAGGCGGCGGCGGAGGCGGCGGCGGAGGCGGAGGCGGCGGCGGAGGCGGCGGCGGAGGCGGCGGCGGAGGCGGCGGCGGAGGCGGCGGCGGAGGCGGCGGCGGAGGCGGCGGCGGAGGCGGCGGCGGAGGCGGCGGCGGAGGCGGCGGCGGAGGCGGCGGCGGAGGCGGCGGAGGCGGCGGAGGCGGCGGAGGCGGCGGAGGCGGCGGTGGTGGTGGTGGTGGTCTTGCTGCTGCTGCTTGTTGCTGCTGGATTGCTGCTGGTGGTGTTGGTACTGGTACTGGTGCTGGTGAAAGTGTTATTACCATCAAATCAAAGATGTTTCATCGGCGCCTAACACACCTGTTTGACCATCTCCTGTCGTATCTACTGTCACATTCTTTTATGAAAGACAGAAGTGTGTTGATATGAGGGAGATATACTTGCTATTTGTAGTGAGTAGCGCGACAGTGTTTATGTTCTTATGTCTCGTATATTCAATATGTTTTCTCGTTCTTGCTCAAAGTGTTTACAAGGTGATTGGTATTTACATCATCTATCTGAATGTGTATAAAGTGTCTAAAGTTAGTGTTCAGATGAGGGTCTTTTGAATTAATTATTTTATAGCCTTCTATAAAATTATCTGTGATTTCTCCATATTCTACAATTTATGCTTCTGGAAAACCCGTAAAATGTTCGTTAGATATTAACCAAACAAAGCTGAACCCTCCCAAAGCATCCATAACGTCGAATGTACTTCACAAATCTCTAACTATAAGCTTTCAGCGTAAGTGAGAAAGGTAGAGAGAGAGGGGGGAGGATGAGATGGGGAAAGAAAAACGAAAAAATAATTTAGTGAGGATGCGAGTTAAGAATTTATAATTTCTGTCCATAATAAATATATATATATACGTATGTGTGTGTGTGTGTGTGTGTGTGTGTGTGCATGTATGTATACATCTGTCTATCTATATATCTATCTATATATATATATATATATATATATATTTATATTAGGGCATTACTATATAATAATGCCTCACGCCATGAGGGACTCTAAGGTCAGACTACTATAAAAAAGCACATTTTTACTGAATGCGAGGAAATGCAACTCTCAAGAGTTGCTTCCTCGCATTCAGTAAAAATGTGCTTTTTTATAGTAGTCTGACCTTAGAGTCCCTCATGGCGTGAGGTATTATTATATAGTAATGCCCTTATATAAATATAAATATATATTTCGGGAATAAATGATGGATTTTTTCCCTTATGAGGTTTATTTCACGCTAGCTACTTGATAAATTCTTGTAAAAGAATTCGTCCTATTATTGAATAATATCTATCTATCTATATATATATATATATATATATATATATATATATATATAGATTTTTTTTTAAAAAAACAACAGGCGAAGACAGGTGGTGTAGAAAACAAATAGATGCATTAGTATAACGCTCGGGAATTGAAAAAGTCTTTAACGTTTCGAGCCTACGCTCTTCCACAGAAAGGAACACAGAAAGAAACATGGAGAGAAACAAGGATATATATATATATATATATATATATATATATATATATATATATATATATATATATATATATGTATGTATGTATGTATATCCAATAGTTCAAATTTACAGAAAACAAAAGACGAAAGCAGGTCAAGAAGCAGGCAGGTGTATAGTTTAACACTCGGGAAGAATGGAAAAGCCCTTGACGTTTCGAATCTACGCTCTTGGACAGAAAGTATCGAAAGTGGGGAAAAACGGAGAGAGAACGAAGGAAAAACGGAGAGAGAAAAAATATGTAGGGATTAACGTTTCAACATGATTAGATGGTGGGGGCGGCTTCACGCTTACTCTAGGTGGAGATGACTGCATATCTAGTACAATCCAGTGACATCTATACACCTTCAGGGATTTTCCATATCCACCCATACATAATACATACATACATACATACAAGTCACTACATATCTTTCGTGTCTTCCTTCTAGGGAATAGAGCTTCTCTCAGGAGCTCATCTGTTGCACCGAGTTCATCTACTTAGGGGAGTGGCGTTGGGTTGCCTGTTAGTTTGACGCTTTGTCGTGACCATAGTTGGAGATAGCTACCCAGGCAACAGAAAAAAATAATTCGCTTTAGGAGTAGCATAATATCCCTTTTCCTAGTCCTGAATGATCTCAGAATTCAACCCGCCACTCGTATGGGCACTGTTGCCATTTTAGTAATATGCACACAGAATGATGCATCATTGTGTATGTGGACTCCTAGGTCACTCTGGGATTGCATTACTCCTGTTCTTGTGTGTTCCGATTGTAATTTGTTTTGGGGCTAATACTTTCCAGCACTGAGCTGCAAGTCATTTTCGCAAGCCCACTTTTATATTGTATTTGGGTCTTTTTGCAGCTCCTGGATGTCGCCAGCATCCTTGACTTATGTTTCATTAATACAGAGGGTGAGAGTGGATGACTCCATAACTGAGGGCACGTCTGACAGAGCTACCGCAAGCATTAGTGATCCCCGCAAAGTTCCATGATGGACTCCGCTGAGAATTGGTGCCTCCTCAGAGAAAGCTACACTGGTTGAAACTGTCTGACTTCTACATTTTAAAACGTCATGCAACCACACTCCTAGTTTCCAGCAGTACCAAGGTCACACAAATCTGTCGAAGCCCTTCGCAAAGTCGAGATATATCCCATTCACATATGAGTTGTTTTTTCAGTACTCAGTCAAAATGCCGTTATGCTTGAGTAAGACAGCACCTCCCTGGAGGGAAACCATGCCGCGTCTTTGTGAGTAAGCTATTTTCTTTTCGGAACAAGATCATCCTCTTTCTCACATACGAGGTCAGCGTGATAGGTCTGTAATTTTTGGCATCTGCTCTACTTCCTCTTTTATGGAGACAGGATATTATACCTTCTTTTAACATTTTGGGAAGTTTGTCACATTCAAGTAAACTTTGAAAGAATATGTTTTGTAAGAGCTTTGTCGCATAGCTTTTAAAAAAATTGTCAGATCAAATATCTAATATAACAATCTTGCAACTCATAGCCATTTGACCCACTATAAAATATGGATGGTTAGCCCGTTGCTAAACATTTCTGGTGAAGAGAAGGACTTGTAGACATCTTACAGAGTGAAAAACCAAAGCCCACCAATGTACCAACATTAATGTACATCCATATTTATTCGTTTATTCATTTACTTGTATCAGTCATTTGACTGCGGCAATACTGAAACACTGCCTTTAGTCGAACAAATCGACTCCAGTACTTATTCTTTGTAAGCCGAGTAGTTATTCTATCGGGCCTTTATGTCGAACCGCTTAGTTACGGGGAAGTAAACACACCAGCATCGGTTGTCAAGCGATTGTATGGCGGACAAGCACAGACACACATACAAATATATATATATACATATAGATATATATACATATATATACGACGGACTTCTTTCAGTTTCCGTTTACCAAATCCACTCACAAGGCTTTGGTCGGCCCGAGACTATAGTAGAAAATACTTGCCCAAGATGCCACGTATATATATGTATGTATATGTGCATATAAATATATATATATATATATATATATATATATATATATATATATATATATATATATATATATATATATATATATATATATATATATATGGGAAAATATCTTATTTATATGCTTAAACATTAGAAACCATAGGGTGAGAATATGGGAGCGAGAGTGAATATATTAGTTTGAATAAACGTGTGCCTCTGTTTTTTTGTATATGTGAGAGTGAGTGTACGTATGTGTGTGTGTGAAAGAGAGGGAGAGAAATAGAGAGAGAGAGAGAGAGAGAGAGAGAAAGAGAGTGTGTGTGTGTGTGTGTGTGTGTGTGTGTGTGTGTGTGTGTGCGCTACGATATATTACATATATATGATCCTGATCTTCACCGAAGCTGGCTAGGGAAAAATGGCTTGGGTGATGTATAAAACAACTAATGAAGTGTAGAACATCTGATGGAATAGATTATTCTCTTTTGTGTAGAATAAAATAATATCTTCTAACATTATTCTCCATGAAACATTCCATCTAATCCTTCTATTAGTTGTATTTTATTTTCTCATTCATCTTCGTTCGCAAGAAAAATGCCATTCAGTGAGAAGAATATATCTTTCGTTTTCTCATACGCCGCTTTACCGTCAATTATCATTTACAATACATATCCTGACCGTGCTTCAAGGAAATGATACTAAAGACTTAATGACCGTTTGAAATCATTATGATTTTAGCTAGGCGTGTATGACAGCTGAACATTTGTGGCGATAAATATCGAAAAATATAATATATCAAAAAATAAAAAAAAAGTTATAGATTTAACAAATAAAGCACTGAATACTAATGAAGGCCTGAATATTAGTATCGTGAGAGATGGCAGAATTATATACTGAAAATGTCAATTTTCTAGCATCGTTTCATTTTGCTTTATCCACAGAAGACACCATTACTGCAGAAATTACCGGTTTAGGTATTTCATATATATATTTTATTACATATGGCAACAGTCAATGTAGAGAACATGAATAATAAACCAATTGATGCTACTCAAATGACATGTACACCAGTTACGACGATCATCATACCGATTCTATCAGAGAAATTATGACATGCCTTTCTAATAAATTAGATTCTGGGAAAGGTTTTGCACTAATATTTGCTCTGTTGCAGTAATTTCTCAGCAAGCTATACAGTGTCCTGTTTGAAATTTCTAAGTAAATCTTTATACTGAGTGCGTACGAGATTACTAACACACAGAAAATTGGCTCAATACAAGGAATGGTGATCGCTTGACCGGCCAGACTATCACATGTTGTTACACAATGTTCTTTACGTTATTTTATCCGTCGAATGACGCCACCCCGCTGCTTGGAGAGCAAGATAACATTGCCTCGAACTGGTCATCTCATATTTGTTGCACAGCTTTCTGATTAGCGCTCTTTAATTTAACAACTCTTTTTTTCTAAATAAAATTATCTTGTCAATTTGTAGAATTTATCTTTTACTATAGCCCAAACATTTTGAAATAAGTAATTTGTTTTTCAACCTTTTTACCTTTGTCTGCATTTCAATTGATTTTTACTTGAAAAGGCTTTGCATGTAAAATGAATGGTCTCGCAGGAAAAGTGTAAGTGCAAAATTAATACTTTAAGCTTACGGCAAATAAAAATATACAGGAGAGAATATGGAAGCTTAAAAATATGGCACCTGAAATCTGCATTCCAATTTTTATATCCTCTTCATGGTGGTTTGGGATGGAATGATAAATTCTATAAATCTAAATTGTATTTTAAGAATACTATCATTTTGTGCCTTCATTATTCTGCTAGGATACATACATACATACATACATATATACATACATATATACATATATATATATATATATATATATATATATATATATATATATATATATATATATATATATGTATATATATATATATATATATATATATATATATATATGTGTGTATGTGTGTGTGTGTGTGTGTGTGTGTGTGTATATATGTGTGTATATATATATATGTATATATATATATATATATATATATATATATATATATATATATATATACATATATATATATATATACAGATATATATACACACACACACACACACACATATTATAGGACGGCTGGATTGTAATAGTTAATTCAAATGAACATTTGAATTAATTGTTAGTACCCAGCGGTCCATTCACACGGAATTTCAAGAGACTTATATATAAGGGAACATTTTTTGTGTATGTATATCAGAAAATGTATATAAGGTGAAACAATTTGTTGGCCGTTTATGGTTTTTGTTAAATACTAGTTTATGTTATATAATATTCATAGTATATCACGTAATATTATAATTACGCGCAGGAGTGGCTATTAGGCGCAGGAGTAGCTGTGTGGTAAGTAGCTTGCTTACCAGTCACATGATTCCGGGTTTAGTCCCACTGCATGGAACCTTGGGCAAGTGTCTTCTACTATAGTCTCGGGCCGGCCAAAGCCTGCCTTGTGAGTGAATTTGGTAGACGGAAACTGAAAGAAGCCCGTCGTATATATATTTACTATTTGTTTTTACATGACTGAACGCAGCGTCTCCAATTCGTGAGTAGTTTTCGTAGACTTATATTTTCCGACGCTACTCTATCTCTTTCTCTTCCTCTATCATTTTCCCCCTCTCCTTCTTCCTCTTTACTACTACGTATCTCGCTTTACCCCTCTCGTTCTTCCTCTGTTACTTCTACGTATCTCTTTTTCCCCCTCGTACTTCCTCTCTTTCTCTTTTCCTCTCGTTGCTCACCTATTCTTCTACTTCCTCCCTTTGTTTCTCCCTCTACCACTCTCTCTCTCTTCCCCTTACACCGGCATGGTCACATGCTTCTGGTCAATAATCCTTTTCTTCCTTGGCTATCGCCGAGCAAACACGTGAACTACTTCGTCCCTTTCAAGTTCGTGCCTCACAGCGTTCATGCACACATAATTTTTCTCGTCTGGCCGTAAAGCCTTTTCTGTTTGTTTTCCTGTCTTGTTTTTTGTCCGCCACTACATTTCTCCATGGCAAGATTTAATTTGTGTATACAAATTTAATTTGCGGTCTATGGGAAGAGCCGTTTTAACGATGCGTCCTGCCCAACTCTTCGAAACGCCGGTGTTAAAACAGGGGTAGCTGATGAAGTAGAATGTTCTCTATGTGGCTTGTGTGTTTTCTCGTCTACGTTTTGTTTGCAATGTCCTGTACCCAGATATGCACCTATACATACAGGTGGATGTCGGTACGCACATACCTGTACGTATATATGCATATACTCATTTACTATTTGTTTATATATATATATATATATATATATATATATATATATATATAATTCCAAGAAAGTTAGAGGTCCTGAATCCAACCAAGGGATAATATCTATCCAATAAACTGCTGGTAGAATACCCAATTATTAATACACAATTGTTTTTCATTGCATGGCAATTACATTACCGAGTGTAATAAATGGGTGAGGGTAAGAGTTATTTTACCCTTAATTTATACAGCAATAAGGAAATGGAGAGGATCAAGAGATGGTATTCATCAACTTTTAGACATTATATTATGTCTATTTACTTATGTTTTTAAAAAAGACAATTATAACAATATACATATATGTATAACATATTATGCTTTATATATATAATATATAAAAGATAAAAAATACCAGTAATTATTAAAATATATAACACATATAATGCGTATGTACCTATAGGTATGTTTGTACGTAACTATATATGTATATATATATGTATGTGTATATGTGTATATATATATATATATATGTATTGCTCATGGACATACCTTTTCATTCCTACATAACTACAATTTTCTTAAGATACATTACTTCTTTATTTCTCTTTTAATAACTTTCTCCTACCTCTGTTTATACTTTATCTAATAACAATAATATGATACACCTAATAATAATAATAATTTATTCCTTTGTATGCATATACATTTAAATATATGTATATGTCTTTATGTATATGTATGTATATGTAAAAATATGTATATATGTATGTATTTATATTTATAACTTAACCTTATGAACTTTCTAAACTCTCTGACGAAGAGACACACCCAAGTACCTTAATCTTATCTACCAAATACTTCAGTTCACTGGAGGGATAAAAGTAGAATGGGGTACTATGGACTCTTGGCTGAAACAGCTGGAAGATATTATCCTACTTTCTATACTCTACGTTATATATTTTAATAGTTACTGGTATTTTTATATTCTATATATTATATATGTAAAGCATAATATGTTATACATATATGTACATTGTTATAACTATCTTCTTAAAAAATAAATAAATCGACATAATATAATGTCTAAAAGTTGATGAATACCACCTCTTGATCCTCTCCATTTTCTTATTGCAGTATATATATATATATATATATATATATATATATATATATATATATATATATATATATATATATGTATGTATGTATGTATATGTATATGTTTGTGTGTCTGTGTTTGTTCCCCCGCCATCGCTTGACAACCGATGCTGGTGTGTTTACGTCCCAGTAAAAGAGACTGCTAGAATAAGTATTAGGCTTACAAAGTCCTGGGCTCGATTTGCTCGACTAAAGGCGGAGTTCCAGCATGGCCGCAGTCAAATGGCTGAAACAAATAAAAGAATAAAAGAAGTACAAAAAATGTCCCTTTAACAATCTGTTTGTGTATCAACCCGCTTGTACTGTCTGTGTGTTTGTCTCTTTATCGGCGCTACATCAGGCAACAGGAAACGTTTTATATTCGATAGCTACAAAATATCCTCGGTCTCAAGTAGTAGGACAAGGCTCCTCATACCGAAATTGCGGGCTGGGATTTACAGCCGTGAAGCCTGCATCTCTCATTGCTTTCTCAGCTGAGTTGGTCATGTATACGAATGCCGGGTAACCGGTCCCCAAAGACAAAGATGGTCCTCTTCAAGGAACTCGAGACTGGAGGTAAGCCCCATTGACGTGCAAAACTTCGTTTCATTGATCATCTCGCGCAGTCTCTCATTTTATGTTCTGTCATTTCTATTTGATTGGAGGCCCTGCCTATGAATCGGAAGGCATGACAGTCCGTGTATGATGCTGAAGTGGAGAGTTTTAAAAGCGAATGCAAGAGACTGCGTGAGAGAGTAGGTGACAACGTCATCAACCTCCAGCGGCTCTTGTGCGGCGTCACTTTCAGTACCCTCAATGTCACATGATCTGCCTGTCTCGTATCGTTCTTACCAGCCACATCGACTCTCATGGGAAACAATGTGCTGGAGACGGAGGATGATGATTGTCATGAATCGACGCTGTCATCAAGTAATGTAAGTTTTGATTGATTTTAATGATACCGGTAATGAGCAAAATTATATCATACATCTTAATAATTTTGCTAAAGGGCTAATGCAAGAGAGACAATCTCGGAATTCAAAATATTTAAAATTTATGAAACAACGAATAAATAGCCCGTTTTATGTTATTTTTGCGATGTTGCTTGAGTCCCCTGGTTATATTTACCACAAATTACCCTGAAGCTAGTGAATTGAACTCATCAGTACAGACAGTTTTTTTTCAAACCACATTAAATATGACAGCAGTGACTTCACTATTTTACAATCAAAAGTTATCCCAGCATATTTACCCGTTAATCACTCTTTTTTTCTTTCTTTCATTTAGCAGTGTGGTATATAATAAAAGAATAAATAACATACAAACCGAATTAGCATGTTCGTTCGTGATTACTGTTTTGTAAATTTCGTAGCACACTCAAAAAGAAACAGGTAACTAACAACATAGCACACGACACGCAGAGAATGTGGAACAAATGTACAAAAAATTAAATAATAAAGCCATAACATAAATAGTATATTTCCTTCTGAATTTAATCACAGTTAATGTTATATGTCATACACGCATTAGCCTGAAGCTATCTGCAAATTTAAGAGCTATCTGGTGACAGCAGAGAATA